>NC_053436.1:41368019-41418461 GCF_007990345.1 Gossypium hirsutum
CTTCCAACAATAAGAGGAAAATAATGATCCGGCATAACAACGGATATTGAAGCGGCAATATGATAAGCTGTATCAGTCTTATAACTTCCATACAGAAACAATAAGTTAACTCCCATTAACTAAAGTTTATCACAATTATCATTCTAAGTGTGAGAACATAAATCCTACAGATTCACTACACAGTTGTCCTTCTGACAATAGTCACTAAATCTCCATTTTCTGACTAATCTGAATTCATACAATTAATTCTCATTGTACGAATTAAAATATTTCTATTTGATTTCATTTGAAATAGACTCATTAAGGATCTAAATATAAATTTATCTTAAAATTTGTAAAATTATAAGATTTTCTAAAAAAGAAAGGGGACCGAAGTCATTTGACTCTATCCCACGCCACTTCAATATCTCATTATCAGCAATTCTTTTGTTACACGGTTTCTTTTATAAGAAACTAGACTCATTAAGCTTTAATTAAATATTTATTCAGCTTCTAACCAACTCCAACAATTTATGGTGATTTTCCAAATCAGTTACTGCTCTGTCCAGCAGATTTATTACAAATTTACTCTTTCACACATTCTTTGCATTCACATTATTTAAACATGTATATCACCAATCAATTTCGTCACATATCTATAATTTCACTCAAACATAATCTCAATACAATACATCATTCTCAACGATTCGCACACAACCGTTCAAATTAGCAATTATAAGATGATTCCGCACATAGTCCACCCTTATCGATAATTTACGATGGTTTTGCCCTTACTCACATATATGACATAGGCATTTTCACCTATGCTTCACATTTTACACTCATGATTCAATTCCATCGATCTAACATGCATAAGAATATATCACATACCTGGCCAACTTAATGCATTGAACAAATTCAATTGCCGATCTAACACAAGGTCTCATAGTATTAGACTTTTATCAAATCACCGGCATTTAGCCTGCTAGGTTTTAAACCCGATAATATTATTCACCAGCTTAAAGCTTGCTAGGCTCAAAGCCCAAATATCACATTATAAAGTCGTCTCATAAACAATTCATATAATATAGCATGTATACATTTTCACTTTGCTCTATTTAATCATTCAATCACAATTTATAATTTCCCTTTGAATCATTCGATATTTTGCACACTAAGTGTCATTCTCAATATTCGACACTAAGTGCCATTCTCAATATTTCGTACACTGAGTACCATATTTGATTGCCCCGCACACTAAGTGCCACATTTTGTCTATATGTCGTCAGACATTAAAATATTCACGTATATACAATTATACAATATTAAAGCATTAGAAACATCAATTTAATAATGCTTATTGCATACGAACTACCTGGCTAAATTGTAGAGATACCAAAGTTCAGGGGCATTTGGTAATTTTCTCATTTTTCTCGATTTTCCACCCGATCTTGATCTAAATTAATATTTTCATTCAGTATATTAATTTAGACATTAAAACACCTCATTTCATACAATTTGGTCATTTTGTCATTTTACAAAATTACCCCTAAAGTTTACTTTATTCATTTTAGTCCTGAGCTAAAACATGCAAATTAACCATTTTTAACCATAATTAAGCTTAGCCAAATGTTCATGGTATCAAAACAGTCCATAATTCACTTTATGGCAAAATTATAGTTTTGCCCCTAATATTTCAACTTCTTTACAATTTAGTCCCTATATCATAAAAATGCAAATTCATGAAATTGAGTAAAATTCTACTATAGACGAATATCACTAGTGTCTCTAGCAGCCCACACATTTCATTTATTTGACATTTTAACCACAAAGTTTTCACATTTATCGATTTAGCCCTTAATTGTCAATTTCACAAAAATTCACTTAACAAAAAGTGTTTAACTATCAACAATGACTCATATTCTTCCATTAAACTTCAAAGCCCTATTATACTCATCAATGGAAAATATCAAACTATTCAATGGTTTTGCAAAATAGTCCCCTCATTAGATAGATTAAGCAACAACGATCCCGAAAATATAAAAATAATTAAAAACGGGACTAGAAATGCCTACCATGCATTAGCTGAAAGTTGGAAGCTTCTTCCATGGCTTCTCAGCCTTCATATTCAGCTGGTAAAAAGAGAATGAAAAAGATGACACCTTGATTCTTTTTATATTCATTTATTATTATTTTTAACCAATTTACAATATTAACCTTTATACACTTTATTTATTACACCAAATGCCAAGCCATCATATCCCACTATCTCTTTAATGGGCTAATTACCAATAAGGACTTCTACTTTTAAGTTCTATATCTATTTAATACCTTTAGGTTATAGAACACAACTTTTGCACTTTACACAATTTAGTCCTTTTTGTTTAATTAACTATCGAAACGATAAAATTTTTCAACGAAACTTTAATACCATCTTATTGCCACTACGTAAATATTTATAAAAATATTTACGACTCGGTTTATAGAAACATGGTCCCAATACCTCATTTTCTAAACCCACTTGACCTTAGGGTCATACCACTTAAACTTAATAAATCGCTTATAAAACAAAAATCACAATATCAAAAACATTTTTAAAATCACAATTAACTCGTAAATATTAAATATAATATTTACCAACCTACTCGTTCGGATTTGGTGGCCCGAAACCACTGTTCCGATCAACTCTAAAAAAACGGGCTATTACAACTCTTCCCCCTTAGGGATTTTCGTCCCTGAAAATCTTTCCAAAGAATAAATTAGTGATTTTCTTTCACCAACCTCAACAATTTCTCACCTAGCCTCAGATTTCTCAACTTTTAATCTCATGAGCTAAGATTATGATCTGCTCTTTGCTATACATCATAACAAGCTGAGTTTCTACTTCTGTAAGAGATACTATAGATAAAGGATCTTATTTGTATCATCACATCATATATATAAAAAAACACATTACGGGTCTTCTCAAGTTTTGATAATAATCTCATTCAATCCGATTAACTGCGAACTCAACTTCTCTTTATAGCTAAATCTAGAAATTCTATTCCCACTATAATACCTTTACAAATACTCAATTTTCTAATTGAAAATTCAATGCTTTTACGCATCAAGCCCACATATTTTCTGCAAATTTGAAACTGTTTTTAGACGGTCATGAATTACTTTCATTTCCCTTCAGTCTATCCAATCACATCGACCCCGAAATTATTTTTATAAAAATTCAATTCAATACAACGAAGTTCAGTAATTGCAACCATACCACACTCATACAATGCTATCTTAACATTCATCTCATAACTATTATTATTATATGCAAACTTAACCAACAATAAATGTCTTTCTCGGTTGCTTTCAAGTTCTAGAACACAGTGTTACAAAGTAATTCCATACCCAAAGCTCATAGTAGTTTATTTTAGTAACACGATATAATCCTCGTGTCTCCATTTGAACAATGAAAACTAGCACTCTTTTAGTACTCCCCGTACGGACAGATAATTACCACTGTGCTAGATGTCACGATTGTTGTAAAATCTCTGGATTTCTCAATACACGAACTCTATCTCGACATAACGAACAATTGTAGGTTCTAATCTGAAATTCTAAATCAGAAATCAATTTACGTTGTACCCTTTTTAACTTGTAATTCACTAACACACCTCTTAACCTCACAAATTTGCTAATTAAACATCAATTTAATTTCTAGCTCAGCTAATAACTACTCATCATTTGATAAGATTAATCACATGATTATCGGCCGTAAAACACATAAAGATTCTCGCTCAGAACCCCAAAGACTATAATCACTTGTCCAGATTGATAATCAATCGCTGACTCATAATCTTTCAACAGTTCAAACCATCTTTAATTCTTGTGTCGAATAACTCTTCACCTGAAAACTGACGCTTCAATTAACAATTTCTTCAACTGTTTACCACTTTATTGATAATTATCACATCATTCAGACTTCCCAATCACGATCTATAAAAACATTTCTCAATAAAATCGTTCTGATGGATATAATTCTGTATCATATCTTCTAGAATATGAATCATGCATTCAGAAAATTTATCTATTTATCCGTGAACATTCAAACTTTATTTCCACCCTGTGGATAGATTCCGATACAAGTAACTCGATTAATCCTTCAAGCAATTAATCTAATCAAACTAGACAACTGAATCGATCTCGACTGTCAAGTAATAACTTTTCAATTATTAATCAACGAAGTTTTGAACCATACTAAAGCCACAACCATCAGATAATTTAAAATCATAGTGCCATAATAAGGCTGACATCTCAACCGTATAGATATATAATGTCCCAATTATCAATAATACATTTTGAACATAAGAGAAATTGAAACATAGTTACAGTCATTCAATAGATATTTTTCACAGATAACCATATAGAATCATAAGAAAGCAGAGATACTGTAATTCTCGAATATATCACTATACTAATCTTTTTTAAGAAAGCACCCATATCAGATGACAGATATCTCAATGATGTTTCAGAGGAAATCCAGAAGTAAAGCATCACTCATATGCACCAGAATCAACAGTAACAGAAACAATATAATCTTCATGTATACTAAGCAGATCAACAACCAGTAGGAGGAGAATACCAACATCACACAGATTTAATCGTCGATATTTTCTTCAAATAAAATGAAATAGAATACCAGAGAAAGATATAATAATGCTGATTGTAACCCGAACAGCCCAACAATGCTTTCATATATCAATATATATAGATAACGTTCTCATATGATAAGAATTTCATCTGAAAATATACAGCTTCACATACCTCTGAGGATAATTGAACACATAGAATACCCAGAAGAGTTCTCGTAAACCATTCGACTATAATTGCTGTGCTCAAATATCTTTATAATTCAAATATGATTTTACTGTCTATCTCTGACATCACTAATTTCTCATTATCCCAACACTAACGGAGGCTAATTCGGAAGAACTTCCAGTTAATATATTCTTTAGGTATCATATCTGAATATTTGGTTTCATCTAATTCAACTTTTCTTTTAACAGCGACTTTGCATATTACAAGTGGCCTTCAACACGATCCAATATCTTTTCTATTATTGTCTTCACTTGCGGACTCATTCTCTTATCTGATCACAATACTAATCCTTCAATCACGAGACTCTGTCATTTCGCACTTGTAAGCTTATTTAAGCCATATAGTACGGATCTCATTATAATCTTTACCAATGAGGGGGTGAGGGTTGTAAAGCCAACAATTTTAACTCTTACGTAAGCATGCACATCACACATACTATTATGAACGAACAGTTCATTACTAATTTCGCATTCTCAAACATCTAGCAATCATTTACTTATAATCATTTGGTACTTAACACATAGCTCATACGCTAAATCAAATCATAAATTCCAAATCAAAATATTCACACAACAATCATATACCCAACATCACAACTCATATACTCATATAATTATAACATTTATCAATAGCAGAATATCATGCATTCTGATTCATACCTTTTTATGAGTTTCAACTCATCACCAACACATTTTCACTCAAACGTTTGAGTATAACATTCTGTACTATCAGAATTAGCTCGGTTGGAAAGCATATATGTCTTATGAAAAACACACATAATAAGCTTTGAAAGCTTAGTAAGCCTTAAGCAAATAAATCATTTCAATGATTATGAAAATTCCATATAACTAATCCGAATTGAAAAATAATCTCAATTGCATATACATTCATAGTACTCTTAAGTTCATATAACCTTATTAAATAGCTTTACTTATTTATATTTACTAATAACTTATGACTATGATTTTAAATTCGTGTGATAACTGTCAATTCATTCGTATGAACAAAACTTGCACATATCCAATACATACCAACCAAAACATGTCATATTTTTCCCTGTTTGATTCATGGAACCACAAGGTCACATGTCAAGCACATATAGCATATATTTATCTGTTATTTATCACGTCTCATTTTCACATGAACTACATACATCTGACCAAGTTTATTCAATATCGATGCCACTGTCCCGGACAGGGTCTTACACGAATCATAAGTGATGCCAGTGTCCCAGACACGTTCTTATACACTACTTCAAATCAATGCCTTCGTCTCAGACGAGGTCTCACATGATCTCATTTCACACACTTAGTGCCCCAACAACCGATCTTGCTTACACAGTGCTCGGTTACGGAACTCGCACATATAGTGCCTCAACAACCGATCTCGCACACACAGTGCTCGGTTACGGAACTCGCACACACAGTGCCTCAACAACTGATCTCGCACACACAGTGCTCAGTTACGGAACTCGCACACACAGTGCCTCAACAACCGATCTCGCACACACAGTGCTCGGTTACGGAACTCACACACACAGTGCCTATGTTCACTTGTTGTTGCACATTGAAGTGACTTAACCAAGTCTATAAAACATCACATATGTGCACTTTGAACATATCATTTCATTTAACTTTGGATTCATATATTCATGAACACTTAAACATTTCAGAGCCAACTTTAATTTAATCAAATCAGTATAGAACACAATTTCATTTGAACATCTGAGTACATATTCTATACTATTAAAATTAGATTGATTGAAAGACTTATCTGTCCTATTCAAATAATTTTCGTCAGAGTCAGGAGATATCACACTATCGCAGGTCAAATATGGCATGTACAGCTAGACTCACATACGCCATGGAAGTCCTAGAACTGACTAAATCATGGCTCTGATACCAATAAAATGTAACACCCTTCGCCCGTATCCCTCGCCGGAACAGGGTTCGAGGTGCTACCAGATTTAAACTCATCCATTTATATAACACCAGACCGTAAAAATTTTTGATCAATTTTAAACTTTTCATACACACGTATATTATCCTGTAATCGGGCTTACAAGGCCCAAAATATTCATGAGGCATTATTAAATATTTACCAATATCTTAGTCTTGTATCATTTACTTACTCAACTTTACAACCCTATACATGCGATAGACTCGAAACACTAAGATTTACTTACGTCGATAGCGTAGACTTGACAATGTGATAATATCTCTGATGGCCTCCAACCCGATCTAACCTAGAAACCCTAGGGAATATGGGAAAGAAAAGGGGAGTAAGCTTTACGCTTAGTAAGTTCATAAGAAAACAATAAGCAACTCATTAACAAGTTTTATCAATGTTTACAACATAATCACAATTTACTACAAGTTGTCTTCCTGAGCAATAGTCACTAAATTATTTATAACTGGAGCTACGAAACTCCAAATCAATTGCCGTTAATTTTCCCTGAAAATAAACTCATATATCTTCCATCCATAAAATTTTTAGAATTTTAGGTTTGGCCAATCAATCCAGATTTTTCTTAAAGTTTCCCCTATTTCACTGTTTGACTAATCTGACCACTCTTCACTACGAATCAAATTTCTCATTATACAGAATTCAAAATATGTTCTATTTGATTTCATTTGAAACTAGACTCATTAAGGAGTCTAAGAATATAAATTTTATCTTATAACCATTTTTGTAAAAATTATAATGATTTTCTAAAAACAGAATAGGGGACCCCGAAGTCATTTGACTCTATCCCACACCACTTCAAATATCTCATTATCAGCAATTCTTTTGCTTACACGGTTTCTTTTATAAGAAACTAAACTCATTAAGATTTAATTAAATAATTTATTCAGCTTCTAACTCAACTCCAACAATTTATGGTGATTTTCCAAAATCACGTTACTGCTGCTGTCCCAAGCAGATTTATTACAAATTTACTCTTTCACACATTCTTTGCATTCACATTATTTAAACATGTATATCACCAATCAATTTCATCACATATCTATAATTTCACTCAAACATAATCTCAATACAATACATCATTCTCAATGATTCGCACACAACCGTTCAAATTAGCAATTATAAGATGATTCCGCACATAGTCCACCCTTATCGATAATTTACGATGGTTTTGCCCTTACTCACATATATGACATAGGCATTTTCACCTATGCTTCACATTTCACACTCATGACTCAATTCCAATCGATCTAACATGCATAAGAATATATCACATACCTGGCCAACTTAATGCATTGAACAAATTCAATTGCCGATTTAACACAAGGTCCCATAGTCTTAGACTTTTATCAAATCACCGGCATTTAGCCTGCTAGGTTTTAAACCCGATAATATTATTCACCAGCTTAAAGCTTGCTAGGCTCAAAGCCCAAATATCACCATTATAAAGTCATTTCATAAACAATTCATTTAATATAGCATGTATACCTTTTCACTTCGCTCTATTTAATCATTCAATCACAATTTATAATTTCCCTTTGAATCATTCGATATTTTGCACACTATGTGTCATTCTCAATATCTCGCACACTAAGTGCCATTCTCAATATTTCGTACACTGAGTACCATATTTGATTGCCCCGCACACTAAGTGCCACATTTTGTCTATATGTCGTCAGACATTAAAATATTCACGTATATACAATTTATACAATATTAAAGCATTAGAAACATCAATTTAATAATGCCTATTGCATACGAACTTACCTGGCTAAATTGTAGAGATACCAAAGTTCAGGGGCATTTTGGTAATTTTCTCATTTTTCTCGATTTTCCACCCGATCTTGATCTAAATTAATATTTTCATTCAGTATATTAATTTAGACATTAAAACACCTCATTTCATACAATTTGGTCATTTTTTTCATTTTTACAAAATTACCCCTAAAGTTTTACTTTTATTCATTTTAGTCCCTAAGCTCAAAACATGCAAATTAACCATTTTTAACCATAATTAAGCTTAGCCAAATGTTCATGGTATCAAAACAGTCCATAATTCACTTTATGGCAAAATTATAGTTTTGCCCCTAATATTTCAACTTCTTTACAATTTAGTCCCTATATCATAAAAATGCAAATTCATGAAATTGAGTAAAATTCTACTATAGACGAATATCACTAGTGTCTCTAGCAGCCCACACATTTCATTTATTTGACATTTTAACCACAAAGTTTTCACATTTATCGATTTAGCCCTTAATTGTCAATTTCACAAAAATTCACTTAACAAAAAGTGTTTAACTATCAACAATGACTCATATTCTTCCATTAAACTTCAAAGCCCTATTATACTCATCAATGGAAAATATCAAACTATTCAATGGTTTTGCAAAATAGTCCCCTCATTAGATAGATTAAGCAACAACGATCCCGAAAATATAAAAATAATTAAAAACGGGACTAGAAATGCCTACCATGCATTAGCTGAAAGTTGGAAGCTTCTTCCATGGCTTCTCAAGCCTTCATATTCGGCTGGTAAAAAGAGAATGAAAAAGATGACACCTTGATTCTTTTATTATATTCATTTTATTATTATTTTTAACCAATTTACAATATTAACCTTTATACACTTTATTTATTACACCAAATGCCAAGCCATCATATCCCACTATCTCTTTAATAGGCTAATTACCAAATAAGGACTTCTACTTTTAAGTTCTATATCTATTTAATACCTTTAGGTTATAGAACACAACTTTTGCACTTTACACAATTTAGTCTTTTTTGTTTAATTAACTATCGAAACGATAAAATTTTTCAACGAAACTTTAATACCATCTTATTGCCACTACGTAAATATTTATAAAAATATTTACGACTCGGTTTATAGAAACAAGGTCCCGATACCTCGTTTTCTAAACCCACTTGACCTTAGGGTCATACCACTTAAACTTACTAAATCGCTTATAAAACAAAAATCACAATATCAAAAACATTTTTAAAATCACAATTAACTCGTAAATATTAAATAAAATATTTACCAACCTACTCGTTCAGATTTGGTGGCCCTGAAACCACTGTTCCGATCAACTCTAAAAAAAAGGGCTGTTACATGTGATTGCTTTGATTGACCCTGGTTCTACTCATTCTTATATATGTGAAACCTTAGCATCAAGTAAGACTTTACTTGTTGAGTCTACTGAGTTCATAATTCGAGTGTTGAATCCCTTGGGTCGTTATGTACTTGTTGACAAAATGTGTAAGAAATGTCCCCTAGTAATCCGAGGTTCCTATTTTCCGGCCGATTTGATGCTTTTACCGTTTGATGAATTTGATGTTATCCTCGGTATGGATTGGTTGACCGTACATGATGCAATTGTAAATTGCAAAAGAAAAACCATTGATTTGAGGTGTGTAAATAACGAGATAATCCGAGTTGAGTCAACGGACTTGAATGGGTTGCCAGCTGTAATATCATCAATGTTGGCTCAGAAATATGTAAGAAAGGGGTGTGAAGCATACCTTGCGTATGTACTTGATGACAAAGAGGTAGAAAAGAAACTTGAATCTGTGCCAGTGGTTTGTGAATACCCGGATGTTTTTCCCGAAGAATTACCGGGTTTACCACCTGTTCGGGAGGTAGAGTTTGGTATTGAGCTTGTACCTGGGACTACACCGATTTCGATAGATCCGTATCATATGGCACCAACCGAGTTAAAAGAGTTGAAAGCTCAGTTGCAAGAGTTGACAGATAGAGGTTTCGCTCGACCAAGTTTCTCACCTTGGGGTGCACCAGTATTGTTTGTGAAAAAGAAGGACGGAACCATGAGGTTGTGCATCGACTATCGTTAGCTGAATAAAGTGACAATAAAGAATAAATATCCGTTACCGCGTATTGATGATTTGTTTGATCAACTAAAGGGAGCCTCGATGTTTTCAAAGATAGATTTGAGATCGGGTTATTATCAATTGCGAATTCGAGATTCGGACATACCCAAAACTGCTTTCAGAACGAGATACGGTCACTACGAATTCTTAGTGATGCCGTTTGGGCTCACTAATGCCCCCGCGGTATTTATGGATATGATGAATCGGATCTTCAGACCGTATTTAGATCGGTTTGTAGTTGTGTTTATCGATGATATTTTGGTCTATTTGAGAAATGAAACCGATCATGCTGAACACCTGGGATTAGTGTTGCAAATTTTACGGGATAAGCAGTTGTATGCTAAGTTCAGTAAGTGTGCGTTCTGGTTAAGAGAGGTTAGCTTCTTGGGACATGTGGTATCTGCATCGGGTATTCGAGTTGATCTGAGCAAAATTTCAGCCATACTTAATTGGAAGCCTCTGAGAAATATTACTGAAGTTTGGAGCTTTTTGGGACTTGCCGGTTACTACAAACGCTTTGTAAAGGGTTTCTCGTTGATAGCCACACAAATAACAAAACTACTTCAGAAAGATGTTAAGTTCGAATGGACGGAAAAATGTCAGAAAAGTTTCGATCAACTGAAAACTTAATTGACTGAAGCTCCAATTCTAGTGCAGCCCGAATCAGGCAAAGAGTTTGTCATTTATAGTGATGCATCCCTACTTGGGTTAGGTTGCGTATTGATGCAAGAGGGTCGAGTTGTAGCTTATGCGTTGAGACAACTGAAGCCACATGAGAAAAAGTATCTGACCCATGATCTCGAACTAGCTGCCATCGTGTTCGCTTTGAAAATATGGCGACATTACTTATTTGGTGAGAAGTGCCATGTATATTCGGATCACAAAAGTCTCAAATATTTGATGACTCACAGAGACTTGAATCTGCGACAAAGACGTTGGCTCGAGTTGTTAAAAGATTATGAGCTTGTCATTGACTATCACCCGGGAAAGGCTAAGTGGTTGCGGATGCTTTAAGTCGTAAATCACTATTTGCTTGACGAGCGATGAATGTACACTTGTCTATTATATCTGACAATGTGTTAGTAGCAGAATTAAAGGCCAAACCATTGTTGATTCATCAAATTCGTGAAGCTTAGAAAGTCGATGATGAATTGGTCGCAAGACGGGCTGAATGTGTTTCGAATATGGAATCAGAGTTTCAAATTGATGATGACGATTGTTTGAGGTTCAGAAGTCATTTGTGTGTTTCGAGAAATTTAGAACTTATTTCAATGATTCTGAACGAAGCTCATTGTAGCCGAATGTTAATTCACCCGGGGAGTACGAAAATGCACAACGATCTGACATGTCAGTGTTGGTGGCATGGTATGAAACGAGACATTTCCGATTCTGTTTTGAAGTGTTTAATATGTCAGCAAGTGAAGGCGGAACATCAAGTGCCTACGGGTTTACTTCAGCCGATCATGATACCTGAATGGAAATGGGATCGAGTCACGATGGATTTTGTATCTGGGTTGCCAGTATCGGCAAGTAAGAAATATGCAATCTGGGTTGTTGTTGATAGACTGACTAAGTCGGCTCACTTTATCCCCGTACGTACGGATTTTTCATTGGATAAACTAGCTGAATTGTATGTTTCTCAGATTGTGAGATTACACGAGGTACCTATTTCTATTGTGTCAGACAGAGATTCGAGATTCACCTCGCGATTTTGGAAGAAATTGCAAAAAGCTTTGGGTACCAAGCTGCATTTTAGCACTGCTTTTCATCCCCAAACCGATGGTCAATCCGAGCGGATAATTCAGATACTCGAGGATATGTTGAGATGTTGCATCCTTGAGTTTAATGGTTCATGGGAACGGTATTTACCTTTGATTGAATTCGCTTACAAGAATAGTTTTCAATCAAGTATTAAGATGGCACTTTACAAGGCTTTGTACGGTCGTAAATGCCGTACACCATTGTTTTGGACCGAGCTCTGTGAAAGTAAAATTTTCGGAGTTGATTTGATTAAAGATGCTGAGCAGAAAGTAAAATTAATTCGTGAAAGTCTGAAGGCAGCATCCGATCATCAGAAGTCGTACGCGGATTTAAAACGAAGAGATATTGAGTATTAGGTGGGAGACAAAGTGTTTCTGAAGGTTTCACCTTGGAAAAAGATACTCAGATTTGGCCGTAAGGGCAAACTGAGTCCGAGATTCATTGGGCCGTATGAAATCTCCGAACGAGTTGGTCTAGTTGCATATAGGTTGCTTTTACCCCCTGAACTTGAAAGGATTCACAACGTTTTTCATGTTTCGATGCTTCGACGTTACAGATCTGATCCTTCGGACATAATTAGTCCTTCAGAGGTTGAAATTTAATCTGACTTGAGTTATGAAGAAGAACCGATTCGTATCCTAGCTCGTGAAGTGAAAGAGTTGCGAAACAAAAGGGTTCCGTTAGTAAAGGTGTTATGGCTCAAACATGGAATCGAATAAGCTACTTGGGAAACCGAGAACTCTATGAAAGAACGATACCCAAACCTATTTACCGGTAAGATTTTCGGGGACGAAAATTTCTTAAGTGGGGGAGAGTTGTGACAGCCCTAATGTGACCCTAGTCGAGAAGTGGTTTCGGGACCACAAAACCGAGTCATAGAAATAATTAACCGTCATATTTGATGCTTATTATATGTATATATGCATGTGTGAAAATTTCATATTTGAATTTTGTTAATTGTAAGTGAATTTTAGTAAATAGGACTTATGTGAGAAAATTTAGAAATGTGCTAGGCAAATGTAAAGTGGCCTATTAATGCATGTTATAAAAATGATGGGTTTGCATGTCAAATTACCCAAAATTTGAGCTAGTGGCCGGCCATGCTATGGGTCATAACATATTATAAACATGTTGTGTTAATGTTTTATGTTAGAAATAATTAAATAAAAGAGAAGAAAGAGGATGGTGTTCATCTTCTTCTCCTACCTCTCTCAAGCCGAAACAAAGAGGAAAAATAAGGGAAAACTTACCTAGAGCAATCCGGCATTCATCTTTAGCTATTAGGAGGTAAGCTTTGAATTTGTTGATTTGGCTTTATATTATGCTAAGTTAATTTGTGAATGCACTCTTGGTAATGTCAAGAAAGTTGAGATTTCCTATGGTGATTTGAGCAAGATACCGAATGATTAAGTGTTGGAATTAGGGGCTATTTTCATGTTCTAGGGAACAATGGGGGAATGACTAGAATGGGGTAAAGATTTTTGGATGAGTAGCTTAGACACACCTTGTACATTCGGTCAAAAATTGAGTCTATTTAGAATGTTAACTTCTTCCTCTATGATTATTTTTCCTTGCATGTTAAATGGTTCTTGATAAGGCTGAATAAGTTATGAAAGTTTTTATAAATGTATGAAGTTCAAGGTGCAAAAATTTTAGTCTTGATGTTATGAATAATTCGGTTGAAATAAGGAGAATGGGAGTTGTCATTTAGGTTAAGATCAAAGAAATTAATCTTGCTAAAACTTTAAACTAATAATGCCATATGTGTGATAGCCGAACATAGACTTTGTTTAAAGTCTTGGTCAAAGGCCGGTTAAGTGTTTTGAATGGATAAGCTAGGTGTTTGATCTTTTTTTGGTTCGGCATAGTACATGATATTTTGCTAGTGAGGTTTTGAATAATTCAATTAATGTTAGATATATGAAAAAAATTCTTATGTTCGGTTTTGGACGATATATATGTATGTACAAATAACCTATTTAGCTATGGATATCTAAGGTGTTAAATAATAAAACTCTTGATGACCTGGGTTATATAGCATTCGACCAAAGACTATATGGGCTTGCTAATTCGGTTTAAGTGAAGAAACTATGATAGAGAGATATGACTAAATTGTGGACTTTGACAATTTAAATGATGCATTTGACTTGTGTACCGACTTAGGATGATATGTGTTTCTATATGAAGTTAGATGGTGTTGATGAAATTCGATAATGCATGATGTTTAAATAGTATTGAACAAGGTCATTGTACTTAAATTGTATGACATACATGTATTGAATGGAATTGCCCAAGTGAAAAATAATTAAATAAATTTATTTGTTTAAATTTAAGCTCAAGAGCAAAGGGGAACTAAATCTGATAAAGGAAAGGAAAAAGTGGTCGAATAGCTGTTGAAATCGTTCGACAACAACCGAGGTAAGTTTTTGAGTAATGGAACTTAGATTATGATTCGATTAGATCATGTTATAAGCAAATCAAAATCATGCTCTTTGTATGTAGCTATTGAGCCGAAGATGATAATGCTTGATAAGTGACTTGTGTTTGAATTCTAGTTATGAAAATGAAATATAGATGTGTCATGATTTATTGATATGTGCATGAATATTCGGATGATAACCGGGCTAAGTCCCGAAGGCATTTGTGCGAGTTACTATAACCGGACTAAGTCCCGAAGGCATTTGTGCGAGTTACTATATCCGGGCTAAGTCCCGAAGGCATTTGTGCGAGTTACTATATCCAGGCTAAGTCCCGAAGGCATTTGTGCGAGTTACTATAACCGGGCTAAATCCCGAAGGCATTTGAGCGAGTAGCTATATCCGGCTAATTCCTGAAGGTACTTGGTTTGGAAATGAGCAATCTTTCTGTAATAATTTCAATTAATACGCTCGTAAAACCCCAACGATGAGGTATGTTTTGTATATGCATTGGAATAATTGATTCCTTTTAAATAGTATTATCTCAATCGATTAACAAGCTTCTGGCCTTTAGTCAAGTTGATTCCTTATGTATGAATATAAGGGTTGGAAATGTGAAGTAGGTATGATTGTGAGAATATGTGTATATGAAATTATTCGTTTAGTCATATGAATGCTATACTTCAGTTGTGCATGATTTCATTACTCAAAACTTACTAAGCATTAAATGCTTATTCCGTTTCTTTGATTCTTTGTTTTATAGATTTTGGTTCGTCAGCTATCAGATTCGGGAGTGTGAAAGTCGAAGTCATCCACACTATCAAAGCCCTTTTGGTACTCTTTTAGTTGAACTCTGAAAATGGCATGTATAGGACTACCCTTTTGTTGTTGGTCATGTACCTTTCGGTATTGTATATATTTGGATAGCCATGCGAAAATGGCTTATATATATTTTGAGCATAGCGTTATAATCATCTTGTATGTTGTTCATGGAGTGTTATGGAAATGTTGGTAATGATTAGCCATTGGAATGGTTAATCACGATCATTTTGGTGCTATGTATGACAAAATTTTAGTCGATCCATGGAAAACCATGAAATAGGTAAAGTTTACCTTAAAAATAGATGCTGACAGCAGCAGTGATGTGGATTTGAAAAATCACTAAAAATAGTAGGAATGGAATTAAATATTGAATAAATTATGTAATCGAACCTTGATGAATATATCTTTATATGAAAGTAACGAAACGATCATATGAGCCGTATTTTATGAGATGTTTAAGTTTTCGTGAAACAGGGCCACAGCGATTTCTGGATCCCCTGTTTCGACTTTGGAAATTCACTATAAATTAACCAGAGATAATTAGAAGTCATGCCATATATGTACAGATTCCTTTTTGAGTCTAGTTTCTTTAGAAACAAAGGGCATAAGTATTGAAGCCCTGTATAGGGAGATATCTAAGTCATAATGCATGAAGGTCAGAGTAGTCGAACCCTGAAATAGGGGAGAATTTAACTAATTAACTGTACTAATTGGCTCCACCAAAAATTCTAGAAAAAAAAATTGCAGATGGACATATGAGTCTAGTTTCAGGAAAAATTTACAGAATTGGTTTTCAAGTTTTGGAACTCGAGATATGATTTTTAAGGTGACAGTGACGCAGTTAGCCAGCTTGTCTGGAAATTTTTAAAATGGACTATGCAAATAAATGAATTAAGACTGTTAGCACCTCGGGTTCGACTCCGACAACGGTCTCGGGTACGGGGTGTTACAATTTTATTGGTATCAGAGCTACGGTTTAGTCGATTCTAGGACTACCGTAATACGTTTGGGTCTAGCTATACATGCCATTATGCGTTTATTTGATAGTGTGGTGATTTCTGACAGTTAAAATGTGTTTCCTTATAGAAATGGATCCCGATCCCAACCGAACGGTAGCTGATGATCTTGAGAGTGTAGCGCCTGCTCCCGCACAAGGGACAGCGCCGGCGGACTCTCAACCTATTGCTAGTAATCAGAATGATGAAGCTAGAAAAGCTTTTTATAGCGTGATGAATGATTGGTTCAACCAATACATTCGAACTAATACGGCTGTTCCACAACCTTTATTCCCGACTAATACAACCCCCGCACCTACAATACCTCCGGTAACTGACCAAATAAGGCCAAATAAGCCCCCAGTTGACAGAATCTGAAAACACGGGGCTACTGAATTTAAAGCTACGGACAGCGATGATGCCGAGCAAGCTGAATTTTGGTTGGACAACACTATTTAGGTACTCGATGAGCTATCTTGCACACCCGATGAGTGCCTAAAGTGTACTATCTCCTTGCTACGTGATTCTGCCTACTATTGGTGGAATACGTTGATTTCTGTTGTGCCCAGAGAGTAAGTAACTTGGGAGTTTTTCCAAACCGAGTTTCGGAAAAAGTATATCAGTCAGAGATTCATTGATCAAAAACCGAAGGAATTTCTTGAACTTAAACAAGGTTCCATGTCGGTTACTGATTATGAACGAAAGTGTGTAAGACTTAGCCGGTACGCTCGAGAATGCATTTCTTTAGAAGCTATGATGTGTAAACGTTTCGAGGATGGACTGAACAATGATATAAAGCTGTATGTTGGCATTTTAGAAATCTGAGAATTTGTGGTACTTGTCGAGCGAGCTTGCAAAGCCGAGGAGCTCAGTCAGGAGAAAAGAAAAGCGGATATGGGAGCAAAGGAGTTTCGTAAGAGATCTTCGGGAAAGCCCTTTCAACAGTCATCAAAGAAATTTAGAGATGATTTAGGCCAATCTAGAGACACTTCGGGCTTTTCTAGACGAGATCGTGATCGACCCCCTGTGGGTACACAAGTCACTTCGGTCGCCAGTGTTGGAAATGAACATTGAGACAGAACAGAGTGCCAGTATTGTGGTAAATGGCATTCGGGGAGTTGTAGATTCCATGACTGCTCCTATTACAAGTGCAGATTAGCTGACCGCTTTATTAAAGATTGCCCGAGATTGTCTGAACAGAATGTAAATCAAAGTGGGAAACCGGGTGCTACCACTGCTCGAGGTAGACCATCTAGAAACACAGGAAATCCTAGTGGTTGTTAGAGAGGATCTAGAGACGCTACAACCAGATCTGAGGCTCGTGCTCCTGCTAGGGCTTATGCTATACGCGCACGCGAGGATGCTTCCTCGCCAGATGTTATTACCGGTACTTTTACTCTCTTTGATACTAATGTGATTGCTTTGATTGACCCTGGTTCTACTCATTCTTATATATGTGAAACCTTAGCATCAAGTAAGACTTTACTTGTTGAGTCTACTGAGTTCGTAATTCGAGTGTCGAATCCCTTGGGTCGTTTTGTACTTGTTGACAAAGTGTGTAAGAAATGTCCCCTAGTAATCCGAGGTTCCTATTTTCTGGCCGATTTGATGCTTTTACCGTTTGATGAATTTGATGTTATCCTCGGTATGGATTGGTTGACCGTACATGATGCAATTGTAAATTGCAAAAGAAAAACCATTGATTTTAGGTGTGTAAATAACGAGATAATACGAGTTGAGTCTACGGACTTGAATAGGTTGCCAGCTGTAATATCATCAATGTTGGCTCAGAAATATGTAAGAAAGGGGTGTGAAGCATACCTTGCGTATGTACTTGATGACAAAGAGTTAGAAAAGAAACTTGAATCTGTGCCGGTGGTTTGTGAATACCCGGATATTTTTCCCGAAGAATTACCGGGTTTACCACCTGTTCGGGAAGTAGAGTTTGGTATTGAGCTTGTACCTGGGACTACACCGATTCCGATAGCTCCGAATCATATGGCACCAACTGAGTTAAAAGAGTTGAAAGCTCAGTTGCAAGAGTTGACGGATAGAGGTTTCGCTCGACCAAGTTTCTCACCTTGGGGTGCACCAGTATTGTTTGTGAAAAAGAAGGACGGAACCATGAGGTTGTGCATCGACTATCGTCAGCTGAATAAAGTGACAATAAAGAATAAATATCCGTTACCATGTATTGATGATTTGTTTGATAAACTAAAGGGAGCCTCGATGTTTTCAAAGATAGATTTGAGATCGGGTTATTATCAGTTGCGAATTCGAGATTCGGACATACCCAAAACTGCTTTCAGAACAAGATACGGTCACTACGAATTCTTAGTGATGCCGTTTGGGCTCACTAATGCCCCCGCAGTATTTATGGATCTGATGAATCGGATCTTCAGACCGTATTTAGATCGGTTTGTAGTTGTGTTTATCGATGATATTTTGGTCTATTCGAGAAATGAAACCGATCATGCTGAACACCTGGGATTAGTGTTGCAAATTTTACGGGATAAGCAGTTGTATGCTAAGTTCAGTAAGTGTGCGTTCTGGTTAAGAGAGGTTAGCTTCTTGGGACATGTGGTATTTGCATCGGGTATTCGAGTTGATCCGAGCAAAATTTCAGCCATACTTAACTGGAAGCCTCCGAGAAATATTATTGAAGTTCGGAGCTTTTTGGGACTTGCCGGTTACTACAAACACTTTGTAAAGGGTTTCTCGATGATAGCCACACCAATAACGAAACTACTTCAGAAAGATCTTAAGTTCGAATGGACGGAAAAATGTCAGAAAAGTTTCGATCAACTGAAAACTTATTTGAATGAAGCTCCAATTCTAGTGCAGCCTGAATCAGGCAAAGAGTTTGTCATTTATAGTGACACATCCCTACTTGGGTTGGGTTGCGTATTGATGCAAGAGGGTCGAGTTGTAGCTTATGCGTTGAGACAACTGAAGCCACATGAGAAAAATTATCCGACCCATGATCTCGAACTAGCTGCCATCGTGTTCGCTTTGAAAATATGGCGACATTACTTATTTGGTGAGAAGTGCCATGTATATTCGGATCACAAAAGTCTCAAATATTTGATGACTCAAAAAGACTTGAATCTGTGACAAAGACGTTGGCTCGAGTTGTTAAAAGATTATGAGCTTGTCATTGACTATCACCCGGGAAAGGCTAATGTGGTTGCGGATGCTTTAAGTCGTAAATCACTATTTGCTTTACGAGCGATGAATATACACTTGTCTGTTCTATCCGACAATGTGTTAGTAGCAGAATTAAAGGCCAAACCATTGTTGATTCATCAAATTCGTGAAGCTCAGAAAGTCGATGATGAATTGGTCGCAAGACGGGCTGAATGTGTTTCGAATATGGAATCAGAGTTTCAAATTGATGATGACGATTGTTTGAGGTTCAAAAGTCATTTGTGTGTTCCAAGAAATTCAGAACTTATTTTGATGATTCTGAACGAAGCTCATTGTAGCTGAATGTCAATTCACCCGGGGAGTACGAAAATGCACAACGATCTGACACGTCAGTTTTGGTGGCATGGTATGAAACGAGACATTTCTGATTTTGTTTTGAAGTGTTTAATATGTCAGCAAGTGAAGGCAGAACATCAAGTGCCTACGGGTTTACTTCAGCCGATCATGATACCTGAATGGAAATGGGATCGAGTCACGATGGATTTTGTATCTGGGTTGCCAGTAGCGACAAGTAAGAAAGATGCGATATGGGTTGTTGTTGATAGACTGACTAAGTCGGCTCACTTTATCCCTGTACGTACGGATTTTTCATTGGATAAACTAGCTGAATTGTATGTTTCTCAGATTGTGAGATTACACGGGGTACCTATTTCTATTGTGTCGGACAGAGATCCGAGATTCACCTCACGATTTTGGAAGAAATTGCAAAAAGCTTTGGGTACCAAGCTGCATTTTAGCACTGCTTTTCATCCCCAAACCGATGGTCAATCCGAGCGGATAATTCAGATACTCGAGGATATGTTGAGATGTTGCATCCTTGAGTTTAATGGTTCATGGGAACGGTATTTACCTTTGATTGAATTCATTTACAACAATAGTTTTCAATCAAGTATTAAGATGGTACCTTACGAGGCTTTGTACGGTCGTAAATGCCGTACGCCATTGTTTTGGACCGAGCTCTGTGAAAGTAAAATTTTCGGAGTTGATTTGATTAAAGATGTTGAGCAGAAAGTAAAAATAATTCGTGAAAGTCTGAAGGCAGCATCCGATCGTCAGAAGTCGTACACGGATTTAAAACGAAGAGATATTGAGTATTAGGTGGGAGACAAAGTGTTTCTGAAGGTTTCACCTTGGAAAAAGATACTCAGATTTGGCCGTAAGGGCAAACTGAGTCCGAGATTCATTGGGCCGTATGAAATCTCTGAACGAGTTGGTCTAGTTGCATATAGGTTGCTTTTACCCCCTGAACTTGAAAGGATTCACAATGTTTTTCATGTTTCGATGCTTCGACGTTACAGATCTGATCCTTCGCACATAATTAGTCCATCAGAGGTTGAAATTCAATCTGACTTGAGTTATGAAGAAGAACTGATTCGTATCCTAGCTCGTGAAGTGAAAGAGTTGCGAAACAAAAGGGTTCCGTTAGTAAAGGTGTTATGGCTCAAACATGGAATCGAATAAGCTACTTGGGAAACCGAGAACTCTATGAAAGAACGATACCCAAACCTATTTACCGGTAAGATTTTTGGGGACGAAAATTTCTTAAGTGGGGGAGAGTTGTGACAGCCCTAATGTGACCCTAGTCGGGAAGTGGTTTCGGGACCACAAAACCGAGTCATAGAAATAATTAACCGTCATATTTGATGCTTATTATATGTATATATGCATGTGTGAAAATTTCATATTTGAATTTTGTTAATTGTAAGTGAATTTTAGTAAATAGGACTTATGTGAGAAAATTTAGAAATGTGCTAGGCAAATGTAAAGTGGCCTATTAATGCATGTTATAAAAATGATGGGTTTGCATGTCAAATTACCCAAAATTTGAGCTAGTGGCCGGCCATGCTATGGGTCATAACATATTATAAACATGTTGTGTTAATGTTTTATGTTAGAAATAATTAAATAAAAGAGAAGAAAGAGGATGGTGTTCATTTTCTTCTCCTACCTCTCTCAAGCCGAAACAAAGAGGAAAAATAAGGGAAAACTTACCTAGAGCAATCCGGCATTCATCTTTAGCTATTAGGAGGTAAGCTTTGAATTTGTTGATTTGGCTTTATATTATGCTAAGTTAATTTGTGAATGCACTCTTGGTAATGTCAAGAAAGTTGAGATTTCCTATGGTGATTTGAGCAAGATGCCGAATGATTAAGTGTTGGAATTAGGGGCTATTTTCATGTTCTAGGGAACAATGGGGGAATGACTAGAATGGGGTAAAGATTTTTGGATGAGTAGCTTAGAGACACCTTGTACATTCAGTCAAAAATTGAGTCTATTTAGAATGTTAACTTCTTCCTCTATGATTATTTTTCCTTGCATGTTAAATGGTTCTTGATAAGGCTGAATAAGTTATGAAAGTTTTTATAAATGTATGAAGTTCAAGGTGCAAAAATTTTAGTCTTGATGTTATGAATAATTCGGTTGAAATAAGGAGAATGGGAGTTGTCATTTAGGTTAAGATCAAAGAAATTAATCTTGCTAAAACTTTAAACTAATAATGCCATATGTGTGATAGCCGAACATAGACTTTGTTTAAAGTCTTGGTCAAAGGCCGGTTAAGTGTTTTGAATGGATAAGCTAGGTGTTTGATCTTTTTTTGGTTCGGCATAGTACATGATATTTTGCTAGTGAGGTTTTGAATAATTCAATTAATGTTAGATATATGAAAAAAATTCTTATGTTCGGTTTTGGACGATATATATGTATGTACAAATAACCTATTCAGCTATGGATATCTAAGGTTTTAAATAATAAAACTCTTGATGACTTGGGTTATATAGCATTCGGCCAAAGACTATATGGGCTTGCTAATTCAGTTTAAGTGAAGAAACTATGATAGAGAGATATGACTAAATTGTGGACTTTGACAATTTAAATGATGCATTTGACTTGTGTACCAACTTAGGATGATATGTGTTTCTATATGAAGTTAGATGGTGTTGATGAAATTCGATAATGCATGATGTTTAAATAGTATTGAACAAGGTCATTGTACTTAAATTGTATGACATACATGTATTGAATGGAATTGCCCAGGTGAAAAATAATTAAATAAATTTATTTGTTTAAATTTAAGCTCAAGAGCAAAGGGGAACTAAATCTAATAAAGGGAAAGAAAAAGTGGTCGAATAGCTGTTGAAATCGTTCGACAACAACCGAGGTAAGTTTTTGAGTAATGGAACTTAGATTATGATTCGATTAGATCATGTTATAAGCAAGTCAAAATCATGCTCTTTGTATGTAGCTATTGAGCCGAAAATGATAATGCTTGATAAGTGACTTGTGTTTGAATTCTAGTTATGAAAATGAAATATAGATGTGTCATGATTTATTGATATGTGCATGAATATTCGGATGATAACCGGGCTAAGTCCCGAAGGCATTTGTGCGAGTTACTATAACCGGGCTAAGTCCCGAAGGCATTTGTGCGAGTTACTATATCCGGGCTAAGTCCCGAAGGCATTTGTGCGAGTTACTATATCCAGGCTAAGTCCCGAAGGCATTTGTGCGAGTTACTATAACCGGGCTAAATCCCGAAGGCATTTGAGCGAGTAGCTATATCCGGCTAATTCCCGAAGGTACTTGGTTTGTAAATGAGCAATCTTGCTGTAATAATTTCAATTAATACGCTCGTAAAACCCCAACGATGAGGTATGTTTTGTATATGCATTGGAATAATTGATTCCTTTTAAATAGTATTCGCTCCATCGATTAACAAGCTTCCGGCCTTTAGTCAAGTTGATTCCTTATGTATGAATATAAGGGTTGGAAATGTGAAGTAGGTATGATTGTGAGAATATGTGTATATGAAATTATTCGTTTAGTCATATGAATGCTATACTTCAGTTGTGCATGATTTCATTACTCAAAACTTACTAAGCATTAAATGCTTATTCCGTTTCTTTGATTCTTTGTTTTATAGATTTTGGTTCGTCAGCTATCGGATTCGGGAGTGTGAAAGTCGAAGTCATCCACACTACCAAAGCCCTTTTGGTACTCTTTTAGTTGAACTCTGAAAATGGCATGTATAGGACTACCCTTTTGTTGTTGGTCATGTACCTTTCGGTATTGTATATATTTGGATAGCCATGCGAAAATGGCTTATATATATTTTGAGCATAGCGTTATAATCATCTTGTATGTTGTTCATAGAGTGTTGTGGAAATGTTGGTAACGATTAGCCATTGGAATGGTTAATCACGATCATTTTGGTGCTATGTATGACAAAATTTTAGGCGATCCATGGAAAACCATGAAATAGGTAAAGTTTACCTTAAAAATAGATGCTGACAGCAGCAGTAATGTGGATTTGAAAAATCACTAAAAATAGTAGGAATGGAATTAAATAGTGAATAAATTATGTAATCGAACCTTGATGAATATATTTTTATATGAAAGTAACGAAACGATCATATGAGTCGTATTTTATGAGATGTTTAAGTTTTCGTGAAACAGGGCTAGAGCGATTTCTGGATCCCCTATTCCGACTTTGGAAATTCACTATAAATTAACTAGAGATAATTAGAAGTCATTCTCTATATGTACAGATTCCTTTTCGAGTTTAGTTTCTTTAGAAACAAACGGCATAAGTATTGAAGCACTGTACAGGGAGATATCTAAGTCGTAATGCATGAAGGTCAGAGTAGTGGAACCCTGAAACAGGGGAGACTTTAACTAATAAACTGTACTAATTGGCTCCACAAAAAATTCTATAAAAAAATATTGTAGATGGAAATATGAGTCTAGTTTCAGGAAAAATTTACAGAATTGGTTTTTGAGTTTTGGAACTCAAGATATGATTTTTAAGGTGACAGTGATGCAGTTAGCCAGCTTGTCTGGAAATTTTTAAAATGGACTGTGCAAATAAATGAATTAAGTCTGTTAGCACCTCGTGTTCGACGCCGGCAACGGTCTCGGGTACGGGGTGTTACAAAATTCGTATGCAGATTTGAAGAGAAAAGAGATTGAGTATCAAGTTGGTGAAAAGTGTTTTTGAAAGTATCCCCGTGGACGAAAGTTCTCAGATTTGGCAAGAATGGCAAACTAAGTCCACGTTTTATTGGACAATTTGAAGTGATTGAGAGAGCCGGACCATTATCATATCGGTTAGCTTTGCTGACTGAGTTATAGAAGATTCATAATGTATTTCATGTGTCTATGCTACGTTGTTATCGTTCAGATCCGTCACATGTGATTTCTCAAACAGAGGTTGAGATTCAGCCAGATATGACTTACGGTGAAGAACCGGTAAAGATTCTAGCTCGAGAGGTAAAGCAATTAAGGAACAAAAGTATTGCACTTGTGAAAGTACTATGGAATAGACATGGGGTAGACGAGGCTACATGGCAGCCCGAAGAGGCTATACGAAAACAGTACCCAAATCTCTCACAGGTAAGATTTTCGGGGACAAAAATCCCTAAATGGGGGAGAAATGTAACATCCTGAAATAGGGCCTAAACGGAATAGTGGTTGTGAAACCACAAATTCAAAGTAGAAAATTTTATTTTATTATCATTTTAAGGTTTATGGCATGATTGCATGATTGTGTGAAATTTTCGTTTAGAAATTTTATCGATAGAGGGTCCAATTTGATATTTAGGACTATATTGCAAAAGTTGTAAAATGTGTGTTCTAGTTCACAAATGTATTAAGTACTTGTGAGTAATGGTTTTTTAAAGTGGAGGTCCTTGGATATTAATTAGACCATTATACTTGTTTGGACAAAAATACCTAAAGGAATATAAAACACCATAGTTTTTAATTAAGGGCATTTTGGTCATTTAGTTATTAAAATGAATTAAAAACAAAATTAAAAGCCAATTTTTGTCCATCTTCTCCATTAGGCCGAAATTTCAAGGTTTCTCCATAGCTAGGGTTTGTTCCAAGCTTCCAAGCTCCACAGTAAGTGATTCCAAGCCCCGTTTTTAATGTTCTTTACGTTTTTACAGTCCCAATAACTTGATTAAGCTTATTCTAGCAATAATTCAACCTAGGGTTCATATTTGGAAAAATACCCATAGATAAAATTTGTGTATTTTGGTGTTTTATGATAGAATATGAGGTTTTAAATTATGTTAGACAACTTATGCTACTCGGTTTTAAGTGAAAACGAGTAAAAGGGCTTAATCGATAAAAATACCTAATAGTCATACGTACATGTTAGAGTGAGAATTTGATATTGTCATAGAAGGGAAAAATGATCAGCATGTCATAAAACATAAGAAAATAGGATGAAGTTTAATTTCCGAGCCTTGGGGAAAAAGTGTAAATATGTAAAAATTTAGGGGCAAAAAATGTAATTTTGCCAAAGTTTGGGTCAAGGACAATTTTAATAAATGTGTGTATTAAATAAGCTAATTTTTTTTATTATAGATAAAGAAGAAAAAAATTCGGAGTTAGACCGGGGAAAGAAAATGATAGTGGACTAAATCGATATAATTGATCGTATTTTGTTTCGAGGTAAGTTTACAGTAAATAAATGCAATATTCTATTATTTTATGTTAATGTTTTTAATTTCCAGCATGTATATATTTATTTTATGAAATTATTCAAAGAAGACTCAAGCATGAATTGACGGAGAAGTAATTTCAGAAAGTCCCGATTGAACCTTAGGAATGTGTAGGATACAAATGTCATGACATTAGGGTTTAAGGATACCATGTAAGACCATGCCAAGGCATGGCAATTGGTAAGGTTTCTAAGGCAAGGAAATCATGTAAGACCATGTCAAGACATGGCATTGATAAGTTACTGTAAGGCAAAGGTCCCATGTAAGACCATGCCAAGGCATGGCATTGGTGAGTTCATAAGGCAAGGATACCATGTAAGACCATGTCAAGACATGGCAATGGTAAGTTTCAAAAGGATACCACGTAAGACCATGACAAGTTATGGAAATGGTAAGGTACCTGCGTATCCTTAGTATTCCAAGTGGTTCAACGGGAAAATTTAAAGAGGATATCAAGGTAAGGTAAGGTAAGACGAGTTATACTAAAAAGGTAAGACAAGTTCATGCTAGAAGAGCAAAGGTAAGTACATAATGTTCATGTATGCTTGATAAGGAAAAAGGTAAGTAAAATGTATTAATAAATTTGATTAAGTAAGTATTTAAGTAAGTGAGTAAGTGAAGAAGTTTAAAATATGTCTATGACAATTAATGAAGTTGCATTAAGTAGTATCATGCCAAGTAGTAAGATAATTCTTATGAATGTTGTTATTTATTTGCATGGAAACTTACTAAGCTTAATGCTTACCCCCTTTATTTTCCTCCTTTTTATAGTTTTGTCAAGCTAACTCAGGGATCGTAAAGTACGTCGGTGGTCTAGGCACACTATCACGAGGATTATTTTGGTATAGCTAGACGTTTCATTTTGAGTATGGCATGTATAGCATCGTAGCCATTTTGTGTGTATGATCTGATGATATGACTGATGAATGGTATGTAAATGCTTGATAATGATTAGCTGTTGGAATGGCTAATCAAGGACATGTTTGGTGTTATGTATGCCTAAATGCTAGTTATTCCATGGAAATCATGAAAAAGGTGAAATTAGCTTTAAAACAGTATCTGACAGCAATAACGACGTAAATCTGGAAAATCACTAAAAATAGTAGAAATGGATTTAGATAGTGAATGAGATATAGAATTAAATCTTGATGAGTCTATTTTCATATTGATGGAACAAAACAGGTATATGAGTGATATGTTATGAGATATTTAAATTTTTGTGAAATAGGGCCAGAGAAATTTTTGGATCCCCTGTTCTGATTTTGGAAATTCTCCAAAAAGTTTACAAAGATAATTAGAAGTCATGCTTTAAATGTACAGATTCCTTATTGAGTTTAGTTTTATGAAAAACAAATGGAATAATAATTGAAACTCTGTATAGGGAGATATTTAATTTGTAATACACAGGGGTCAGAGTAGTCGAACCCTGAAATAGGGGAGACTTTAACTAATAAACTGTACTAGTTGGCCCAACCAAAAATTCTAGAAAAAATATTTATTTATAGATATATGAGTCTAGTTTTAGGGAAAATTTACGAAATTAGATTTCGAGTTTTGTAACTCGAGATATGAATTTTTAAGCGACTGTGACGCAGTTAGCCAGCTTGTCTGGAAGTTCTAAAATAAATTGTTTGAGCTATTTAATTAATGAATTAAGTCCGTTAACACCTCGTGCTCGACTCTGGCGACGGTCTCGGTTTTGGGGTGTTACATAGATACACTTATATACCAATTAATGCAATATTCTAAAAGGCTAGGGCCCAAATAAGGAAACATCCAAAAATGTTTTCCAAAGAATCAACCATATTTTGGCCTGCCTTTTTCACGTTGTCCGAACGTGGGAAGACTCCTTGTCACAACGTCACCACCATAAAATCCTTCCTACCTTCATCACGTCTTCATGACAAGAGGATGCTCTTCGTCATGATGTCAAGTGCTTTCCGAACCTTGGCAGCTTCATTGTTCTATCGGGCTCCCTTAGCACGCAGCTCGACAGTTACCCCTTGTATTCTTGGACCTGAGTTGCCATCCAACACATTTAAATAGTCCACTAGTCACTCATGAGGCCCAAGTTGTCCTTACAGATCATTGAAATAGCAGAAAATGCGTAAAAATGCTTCTTTTATTAATATTTTATTCCTAACCTAATAATATTGAGAATGTAATAATTAATTATAAAAGTGCTAGAAAACAAGCTCGCCAAATGCGAAAATGACCTAAAATAACTACTACATTTGACATCAGGTCAAATACCTGCAAACTTAAGTCCTTTGTTTGTGCTCAAGCAAGCAAAAAGAAAAACAAAATAAAAACCAAAAACACAAACACAAAAGAAAAACAAAGTACTCGAACAAGCATGATACACGGGATTGGATCGTAGTGCTAACAATAGAAAGACTTGCTAAAGACATAATTCCAGCTAGATGTTTAAATATTCTATAGTCATTTACAATAACCTCCCAAACTCAGCCTAGACGTTATGGCTAGATTGAGAAGGCTACATTAGCCACCTAAATGGCTAAGGTAAATTTCATTACTTTTGAAGACTTTAAATAAACTCATTTTAGAGAAAATCGTAGTTGTACTTTGAGTTATCTTAAAAGTGTTCATTCATTAGGTCGTGCATACTTAGGATTCATTTTATTCTTGACAGTGCTATTTTAGAAAAACCATTTGCTTGTCGCCCTTCTTTAAAAAAAATCAAAGTTAATCTAATGTAGTGGAAAAACCATTTTTCAAGTCATTTTGGAAAATTAATTGCCTTATCGATTTCTTTTTTTCAAAAATAGTTCCTTTGCAATGTAGTAGAAACTAGGGAGCAGTATCAAATTTTACTTAAGCCTAATATCATGCATTATCCAGTAATTATGCTTGAGTAATTCATGCATGCAAAAATCCCCCCCAAAAAAAGTTACCAAGCCACAGATCAGAGATAATTAAAAATTACAAGCCAAAAACAATAAAGACTTAATAATACTTATTAAGAATAGTTTGAGGTCCAAGGTGATTCTTCGAATGCCAAGCCGGTCCTAATTTTGAGGTTTACCTAAAAAGTTAAACACTATTGGGGGTAAGCTTATGGTAAGCTCAGTGTGAGTCGAAAAATTATTTAAACGGCCAGAAACATCAAATACAGTGAAACATATTAGCATTAACAGAAGAAAACAGAACCATCAGAGGAATTTCATGTCATTACATAGCCATTATCAAATTTATGTCAAACGGTGTATGAGCACAGATCATCATTCATTCAATTAACAAACATTAATTTTGATACCATTCAATACAACAAAGTATAATCCGTAGCATAATTCAATAACACTCGAATATGTCCTGCACATGATGCAATGCAAAAAGGTTCCTACCTATACCATTCGCTACACACCATGAGTTCCCCAGAATCCGTCTGTCAAACTCTAAAACATTATGAGCATAGCTCGATGTGGTAAAACCACCGAATAATCAATAATGCAGAAATTCTATCGGATATCAAATAATGTGATACAATCGCCAATAACATATAATATGCGATAAAATTGTCAATCCCCTCAGTACTCCAGGTGCAGTGCACTGACTACAAATAATGTAGACTTAATATGCCACCAGTACTCCACGGAACTCCTCCGTCAACCACAAAATCCCAACCCAATGCATATGCAATATGTCACACAATCTCATACATAATCATATCTCAATACTTTTCACATTCATTTCACATGCTCAGCATGTCCTCAATAATCACATACTTTTAGTAAATGCAAACAGTGTTCCAATATTTCAAATTACAATTGTGTTGGTATCAACCAATATCGTTCAATTTCACATACTTTACGAATTTTCATTGTGTATAAATAGCACCCCTCTCAATACACAATATAAAAAACATCTTGTAACGCCCCCACGCCCGAGACCATCACCGGAGTCGAGCTTGAGGGGTTACCGAACATAATTTATCAATTTAAGAACTTCAAATCATTTGTTTCTACATTCACAGCTTTCTAGCTACTCGCGTCATAGTTACAAGAAAAATCATATCTCAAGTTAAAAAACTCGAAATCAATATCCGTAAATTTTTTCTGAATCTAGACTCATATATCTATTTACTAATTTTTTTCTAGAATTTTTTATAGGGCCAATTAGTACAGTTTATTAATTAAAGTATCCCCTATTTCAGGGTTCGACTGCTCTGACCTCTGTGTATTACGAATCAGATATATCTCTATAAAAAATTTCAATGACTATGAGGTTTATTTATATTAAAACTAGACTCAATAAGGAATCTATACATATAAATAAAAACTTCTAATTATTTTAGTAAAATTTATTATAAATTTTTAAAGTCATAACAGGGGATCCAGAAATCACTCTGGCCCTGTTTCGCAAAAGTTTAAATATCTCATAAAATATAATTTATATTCCTGTTTCGTTCAATCCATATGAAAATAGACTCATTAAGATTCAATTTCATAACTTACTCATCATTTAGTTCCATTTATACTATTTTTAGTGATTTTTCAACTTCATGTTATTGCTGCAACGATATTCTGTTTTAAGGCAAGTTTCATCTTTCCATGAATTTTTATGAACTAGATAACCTATTAAACTTCCATAATATCAAACATGATCTAAATTAGCCATCACCATGACTTATCAATATCAAACATTTTCTCAACCAAACATGGCCATATCATAAAATTATTTACACAAAATAAGTATATTGCTATACATGCCATACTTAAGTAGTTGTACAAGCCATTTACCAAGATAAAAGTCCTTTGGATAGTGTGATCGAACTTTCGACCTGTCCCGATTCCTGAGCCGGCTTGTTCAAAACTACAGTGAATGAAAAGGAAGGAGTAAGCATAAATGCTTAGTAAGTTCATATGTAAATAACAAGTAACATAACAACACAAATATACCAAACAACTTGAGCATGGTATCACCAAAACATATATCACATTTCTAAACATCATTCATCATCTTACCACCTTATCGTTGTTGTATCTATTTTCAACCCGAGGGTTAAGAACATACCTGTCCAAAGTGTCCATTTCACAACACTTACCAAAACGTCACTTGCATCTTAAGTGTTCTTCCATTTCACTAGAAATTTCACCCGTTGAACACATCGGAATACAACTCGGATACACGGATAATTTGCACGTAAGTGCCTCATATGTAATCAAGAAATCATGTAACCCGCCCCTAAGTGAACTCAGACTCAACTCAACGAGCTCGGGCATTCGCATCCATAAGTGAACTCGGACTCAACTCAACGAGTTCGGATGCCTAGTTACATCTCACGAACTCGGACTCAACTCAACGAGTTCAGACATTTGCATCCATAGGTGAACTCAGACTCAACTGAACGAGTTCGGATGCTCAACCATCCTAGTGACATGTCACTTGTATCCTAATCTATTCCTAAGGTTTAAACGGGCTTTTTCCCTCGATCTCACATTTGCCGTCTTCCATGGAATATCGGAACCGATACTCGGTAGCAATTCATATTTATCAAGTAGTAAACATAATTTGCATATTACTCAACATTAACCACAAAGCATAATATTTCACGACTAAAAATCAGCATATCATATAATTAACATTAATAAATTAAAAATAACATTTATGCTACATTATTACACATGAACTTACCTTGGTACAAAAATATAAAGATTTTGCAATTTAGTCCACAATCTTTTCTTTTCCTCGATCACGACTTGAATCTCGTTTTTCTTGATCTATAATACCAAATTAATCTTATTTAATACATACATTTATCAAAACAACATTTAATACGAACTTTGGATAAATTACACTTTTGCCCCTAAACTTTTGCATAATTACACTTTTGCCCCTAGGCTCGGGAATTAAACTTTATTCCTTATTCTTATGTTTTATAACATGCTGATCACTTTTCCCTTCTATGGCAACATCAAATTCTCTCTCTAACATATACTTGTGACTATTAGGTATTTTTGTCGATTAAGCCCTTTTACTCGTTTTCACTCAAAACCGAGTAGCACAAGTTGTCTAACATAATTTAAAACCTCATATTCTATCATAAAACATCAAAATACACAAATTTCACCTATGGGTATTTTTCCAAATATAAACCCTAGGTTGAATTATTGCTAACATAAGCTTAATCGAGCTATCGGCATTCCAAAAACGTAAAGAACATTAAAAACGGGGCTTGGAATCACTTACTATGGAGCTTGGAAGCTTGAAACAAACCCTAGCTATGGAGAACCCTTGAAATTTCGGCCTACTGAAGAAGATGGACAAAAATTGGCTTTTAATTTTGTTTTTAATTCATTTTAATAACTAAATGACCAAAATACCCTTTCTACTAAACTTTCCAAAAATTCCTTCCATGTCCTAATTTTGTCCATGAGCTTAAAATTGGTCAAATTGCTATTTAAGACCTCCTCATTAATATTCCAAAACAATTTCATACTAAAAACTTCTAGAATGCAAGTTTTGCAACTTATTCGATTTAGTCCCTACTTTCAATTTAAGCACTTTAGGCATAGAATTTCATCACGAAATTTTCACACAATCATGCAATCATATCATAAACATCAAAATCATTGTAAAATAATTATTTCTATCTTGGATTTGTGGTCACGAAACCACTGTTCCGATTAAGCCCTAATTCAGGATATTACAACTCTCCCCCCATTTTAGGGATTTTCCTGCTCGAAAATCTTACCGGTAAACAGGTGTGGGTATTGGTTTCTCATAGTTTCTTCAGGTTCCCATGTAGTCTCTTCTACCCCATGCTTTTGCCACAACACTTTCACAAGTGCAACACTTTTATTTCTTAGTTGTTTGACTTCTCGAGCTAAAATCTTAATCGGTTCTTCTTCATAAGTCATATCCGGTCGCAGTTCAATTTTTGTCGGTGAAATTATATGTGAAGGATCTGAACGATACCGACGTAACATAGATACGTGAAACACATCATGAATCTTCTCTAATTCGGGTGGTAACGCTAGCCGATATGCTACCGGTCCAACTTTTTCAATTATTTCATACAGTCCAATAAAACGCGGACTTAACTTGCCCTTTCGTCCAAATCTAAGGACTTTCTTCCATGGAGACACTTTCAAAATACCTTATCACCAACTTGAAACTCCATTTCCTTTCGTTTCAAATCCGCATAAGATTTCTATCTATCTGAAGCAGCTTTCAAACAATCTCGAATCACTTTCACCTTTTCTTCGGTTTCTTTTATTTAATCAACTCCATAAATCTGATTTTCCTTGAGTTCAGTCCAATACAATGGCGTCCGAAATTTACGACCATATAATGCTTCATAAGGTGCCATCTTCAAACTTGTCTGATAACTATTATTATAAGCAAATTCTACCAACGGTAAATACTTTTCCCAACTACCTTGAGATTCCAATACACAACATCTGAGCATGTCTTCAAGAATCTGAATTACTCTCTCTGATTGTCCATCAGTTTGTGGATGAAAGGCAGTGCTGAAATTTAACTTTGTACCTAATGCTTCTTGTAACTTTTGCAAAAACCGTGAGGTAAACCTCGGATCTCTATCCGAAACGATTGACAAAGGTGTCCCATGAAGTCTAACAATCTCTCGGATATACAATTCAGCCAACTTATTAAGAGAATAATCTGTACGTACCGGAATAAAATGAGCCGATTTAGTCAGTCTGTCAACTATTGCCCAGATGGCATTTTCTTCCCTAGAGTTACCAGCAACCCTGATATAAAATCCATAGTAATCCGATCCCATTTCCATTAAGGAACCATAATAGGCTGGAGTAATCCCGAAGGTACTTGGTGTTCAGCTTTCACTTGTTGGCAAACTAAGCACTTTGATACAAACTCGGAAATATCTCTTTTCATTCCACTCCACCAGTACATTTTCTTCAAGTCATTATACATCTTCGTACTGCCCGGATGAACCGCTAAACAACCATTATGTGCTTCATGCAAAATCTTTTGAATCAACTCATCATTTTTCGGTACACAAATCTAATTTTTAAACATCAAACAACCATCAGAACCGATTCTGAAATCTGATCCCGTATCAGCTTCACACTGTTTTCTTTTGGCTAGCAAATCTTGATCATTTTTTTGAGCTTCAGAAATCTCTTGTAAAAACATCAGTCTTGCTCTTAACTCTGCTAGAATCGAACCGTCATCTGAAATTTTCAACTGAGTGTTCATAACTCTCAAAACAAACAACAACTGTCTGCTTAAAGCATCGGCAACCACATTCGCTTTTCCTGGATGATAATCGATAACAAGCTCGTAATCTTTCAATAACTCCAACCATCTTCGCTGTCTCAAATTCAAGTCTTTTTGTGACATCAAGTATTTAAGACTTTTGTGATCGGTATATACTCGGCACTTTTCACCATACAAATAATGTCGCCAAATCTTCAAAGCAAATACCACCGCAGCCAATTCCAAATCATGAGTAGGATAATTCTTCTCATGAGGTTTTAACTGTCTCGAAGCATAAGCCACCACTTTTCCTTCTTGCATGAGTACACACCCCAAACCATTTAGAGAAGCATCACTATACACCACAAATTCTTTACCTGATTCGGGTTGTATCAACACTGGTGCTTCAGTTAATAACTTTTTCAATTCTTCGAAACTCTGTTGACATTCTTCCGTCCATTCAAATTTAACATCCTTTCGGAGTAGTCTAGTCATAGGAGCAGCAATTATAGAAAATCCATTTACGAACCGCTGATAATACCCAGCTAGCCCCAAGAAACTTCTAACTTCAATTATGTTTTTCGGTGGTTTCCAATCAACAATGGCTGAAATTTTACTAGGATCAACCCATATACCATCACCTGAAACAATATGAACCAAAAATCCAACTTCCCGGAGCCAAAATTCACTTTTACTAAACTTAGCATACAGCTGCTTATCTCTCAAAGTTTGCAAAACTATCCTCAAATGCTCAGCATGCTCTGTCTCATCTTTTGAATAAATTAAAATATCATCTATAAACACCACAACAAATCTGTCCAAGTATGGCCGAAATATGCGATTCATTAAATCCATAAACACAGCAGGAGCATTTGTCAACCCGAATGGCATAACTAAAAATTCATAATGACCGTACCTTGTTCTAAAAGCAGTTTTAGGCACATCTGACTCTTTTACTCGCAGCTGATAATACCCAGATCTGTGACAGCCCAAAACTGACCCTAGTCGGGAAGTGGTTTCGGGACTGCTAAACCGAGTCTTATAAATAATTAAAAGTTATATTCTGTGTTTATGATGTGAGTAAATGCATGTGTGAAAGTTTCATGCATTAATTTGATCATCTTTATGTGAATTTATTAATATGGACTTATATGAAACTTTGTTGGAAAGTGAGAGGTTAATTTTACAATGGTCTAATAGTACATGCATTGAAAGGAGTGGTTTTGCATGTCAATTTACCCATGATAAACATGGTGGCCGGCCAAGGAAGGAATATGCTCCACTAATTCAAAAATTAAAATAATTTTGTATTAACAAATGATTTAATAATTGAAATTAAAGGAAATAAAATATGAGAAGTGGGAGGAGAAACCAAAGTGTTTCATCTTTACTTCTCCATTGCCGAAACTAGAAGAAAGAAAGAAGAAAAACTCTTGTTGAATTTCAGCTAAGGTGTTTTGATACAAAAAGGTATGTTTTATGCCACTCTTGAAAATGTATGCATAATTTGGAGGATTGGTTTAGATTTTACTTGAATCTTGGATTGAAATTAGGTTATTTATGAGGGTTGAATTGCGGCCTAGGAACTTAAAATTTTTAGTAGAAGTTTGATGACATTAGATGGATAGATAGGTTGGATGTGTTAAATTGTTAATTGTTTTAGCTTGAAAGTTAAGGTTAATATGGTTTATGGGATTGCCGAATCTAATGTAGGGAGAAAGAAAAATATATGTATTCGGTTATGCTATTGATTCTTGGGGAGATAATGTTTAATGTATTTTTGTTTATGTTTTATAAAAGCACTAGTAATTGAATTTGAGAAATTTTAACTTGTTGATGGGAGGTGTTGAACGTGATATTCGGATGTGTTTCAAGGAATGACATTAGGGTAGCTAGAGTCTAAGAACTTTCGGTCAAGGACTATTGTGTGAGCAAATTCGGTATAAAGGTTTAAATGTTAATTGCATTGTATTTAATGTTTAAAGAATAGGTAGTAGCTAATTAAAGTTAAGAAGGCTAGAATTTCTTTTAAGGGAGGTGTGACCTTAATATGAACAAAATAGAATCAGCCTTAAGCTTGACTAAATGGTTCGGTTATTATTAGCTTAGAAGAAACCTATATGAAATTGTTGTATTAAGTCATAATATATAATTACATATGAAGGCTAAGTTTAAGTAGTAAGGCCGAATAGGTTATAAATTAATTATAGACGGTTCATATACATAGGAGTATGTATGTATTTGTGTGTGCGGCATTGTTGATAAATGGTGAATTGGTAATAATCTACTTGGGACAGCAGTAGTAAGGTGATTTTCGAAAATCGCCATAATTTGTAGGAGTTGAATTAGAAGCTGAGTGAATTATGTCATTAAAGCTTCAAGGGTCTATTTTCTTACAAAAGAAACTATAGAAACAAAAGAGTTACCGATCTAGAGATATTTGAAGTATTGTGGGGCTGAGTCAAAATGACTGCTGGATTCCCTGTTCTGTTTTTAGAAAATCATTATAAATTGTACAAAAATGGTTACAAGATAAAATTTATATGCTTAGACTCCTTAATGAGTCTAGTTTCAAATGAGATTAGATACAACACATTTGGAATTCTGTAAAGTGAGAAATTGGATTCGTAGTGAAGAGAGGTCAGAATAGTCAAACAATGAAACAGGGGAAACTTTAAGAAAAATCTGGTATTGATTGGCCAAGCCTAAAATTCTGAAAATTTTATGGGTGGAAGATATACGAGTCTATATTCAGGGGAAATTAACGGCAAGTGATTTGGAGTCTAGTAGCTCCAGTTATAAGTAATTTAGTAACTACTGCTCAGGAAAACAGCTCGTAGTGAATATGTGATTTTGTTGTAAACATTAATGAAAGTTTGCCGATGAATTATTTATTGATTAATATAAAGCTTACTATAATCTATGTGTGTGAAAGTCGGATCAATATATATATTATTCTGAAAGTAATACTTGAATAGTCGATTAATGACTATTTTAAATTTTGTTGAACTTAAGCTCAAGAGCAAGGGGGAACTAGATCCGATAAAGGGAAGGAAAAAGTAATTGAATAGCCGTTGAAGTCGTTCGACGACATTTGAGGTAAGTCTTCGAGTAATGACCCTACTTGAATTATATTGAAATGAATAGTCATACTATGACGGATAGTCGAATGTGCTTAGAGACTATCTTATAAAGCCAATTGAAATCATGCTCTTTGTGTGTGGCTACTGAGCCGAAATTTGAAAAGTTTAATAAATGTTTCGTGTTTGAGCCTTAGTAACGAAGAAATGGTATGGATGTGTTATGATTATTGATATATGTGTGCGTGAACATTGGATTATATCCGGGCTAAGACCCGAAGGCAATTATGCGAGTTGATATATCCGGGCTAAGACCCGAAGGCAATTATGCGAGTTGATATATCCGGGCTAAGACCCGAAGGCAATTATGCGAGTTGATATATCCGGGCTAAGACCCGAAGGCAATTATGCGAGTTGACATATCCGGGCTAAGACCCGAAGGCAATTATGCGAGTTGATATATCCGGGCTATGACCCGAAGGCAATTATGCGGGATGATATATCCGGGCTAAGACCCGAAGGCAATTATGCGAGTTGATATGTCCGGGTTAAGACCCGAAGGCAAATGTGTTTGCGGCTGTATTCGGTTAAATACCGAAGAAACTTGGGTTTGAATGTGAGCGTTTTGTGCTGTAACTAATTTAATAAATATGCTCGACCAACCCGAACGATACGGTATGTTTGCATGTGCATTGGAAAAGTCGATTCGTTTTAAATAGTATTCGTGTGATCGGCTAACGAATTTTTCGGCTTTTAGAAAGGTTGATACCTTGTGTAAATATGTTGATGAAGTGTGAAGTAAGTATGATTATGAGAATGTGTGTTAATAAAGTGACTTAGTTAGCTATGTGAATGTAATACTGTAGTCAAAGCCGATTTCATTACTTGAGACTTACTAAGCTTAAAATGCTTACCCGGTTGCTTTGGCTCTCTGTTTTATAGATTTTGTTCGTCAGCTATCGGATTCGGGATCAGCGAAGTCGAAGTCATCTACACTATCAAAGCTCTTTTGGTACTCTTTTAGTTGAACTCTGGATATGGCATGTATAGGACTACCCCCTGTTGTTTAAGTTCTTATTGTGATGTATGTGTGTAAAGCCATGCGAAAATGGCTCGTAGAAGTGGAGTATGGCATTAGACCATTTGTGTTTATGTATGTATATATGGTTTCACGATGTGACTATGGTTTGAAATGGAAGTGTTGGGCTAATGATCAGCCATTGGAATGGCTAATTATGATCACATGTGGACCTATGTATGGCAAAACCCTAGTTGGTCCATGGTAACCACAAAATAGGTAAAGTTTACCTTGAAAACAGATGCTGACAGCAACAGTGGTGTAGATTTGAAAAATCACAAAAATTCGTAGGAGTGGAATTAAATAGTGAATAAATTATGTAATCGAACCTTGATGAACCTACTTTCATATGGAAGTAACGAAACAATCATATGAACAGTACAGTAAGAGATATTCGGGTTCTGGTGGAACGGGGCCAGAACAGTTTCTGGATTCTCTGTTCCGCCTTTGGAAATTCACTATAAATTGACCAGAGATAATTAGGGGTCATACCATATATGCATGGTTTCCTCTCTGAGTCTAGTTTCCATAGAAACAAACGGCATCAGTATTGAAGCTCTGTGCAGAGAGATATCCAAGTCGTAATGGGAAGAGCTCAGTGTAGTCGACCCCTGTAACATGGGAGACTTTGACTAATAAACTGTACTAATTGGCCCAATCAAAAATTCTAGAAAAAAATACATAGGTGGGGACATGAGTCTAGTTTCAGGGAAAAATCACAAAACTGATTTTCGAGTTGTGAAACTCAAGATATGATTTTTGAAGCGACTAGTACTCAGACTGGGCAGTGTCTGGAAAAATTTTTAAAAGTCTGTCAACACCTCGTATTCGACTCCGGTGACGGTCTCGGGTTCGGGGTGTTATAATTGATTGGTATCAGAGCTACGTTTAGTCGATTCTAGGACTACCGTAATGTGTTGGGGTCTAGCTATACATGCCATTTTATGTGATTAATTGATAGTGTTGTGATTTCTGACATTTGCAAATGTGTTTATTTATAGTAATGGATCCCAATCCCGACCGAGCGGTAGCTGATGATCTTGAGAGTGTAGCGCCTGCTCCCGCACAAGGGACAGCGCCGGTGGACTCTCAACCTAATGCGAGTAACCCGAATGATGAAGCTAGACAAGCTTTCTATAGCGTGATGAATGATTGGTTCAACCAATACATTCGAACTAACACGGCTGTTCCACAACCTCCATTCCCGACGAACACCACCCCCGCACCTACAATACCTCCGGTAACTGACCAAATAAGGTCAAATAAGCCCCCAGTTGATAGAATCCGAAAACATGGGGCTACTGAATTTAAGGCTACGGATAGCGACGATGCCGAGCAAGCTGAATTTTGGTTGGACAACACTATCCGGGTACTCGATGAGCTATCTTGTACACCCGATGAATGCCTAAAGTGTGCTATCTCCTTGCTACGTGATTCAGCCTACTATTGGTGGAGTACTCTGACTTCTGTCGTGCCCCGGGAGCAAGTAACTTGGGAGTTTTTCCAAACTGAGTTTCGGAAAAAGTATATCAGTCAGAGATTTGTTGATCAAAAACGGAAGGGATTTCTTGAGCTTAAGCAAGGTTCTATGTCAGTTACTGATTACGAGCGAAAATTTGTTAGACTTAGTAGATACGCTCGGGAATGTGTTTCGTCCGAGGCTGTCATGTGTAAACGCTTCGAAGATGGGCTGAATGAAGATATAAAAATGTTCGTTGGCATTCTTGAAATACGAGAGTTCGTAGTACTTGTCGAGCGAGCTTGTAAAGCCGAAGAGCTTAGAAAGGAAAAACAAAAAGTTGATGTGGGAACTGGGGAGTTTCGTAAAAGATCCTCGGGAAAGTCTCTTCGACAGGCATCGAAGAAATTTCGAGATGATGTGGGCCGGTCTAGAGGCACTTCGGGCCTTTTTAGACGAGATCGTGATCGACCCCCTGTGGGTACACGAGGCACTTCGGTTGCCAGTGTTGGGAACGAACGTCGAGGCCGAACGGAATGTCACATTGCGGTAAATGGCATTTGGGGAGTTGTAGATTCCATGACCGCTCCTGTTACAAGTGCGGATCAGTGGACCACTTCATTAAAGATTGCCCGAGGCTGTCTGAACAGAATGTAAATCAGAGTGGGAAACCGGGTGCTACCACTGCTCGAGGTAGACCATCTAGAAATACGGGCAATGCTAGTGGTGGTCAGAGAGGATCTAGAGATGCTACGACCAGATCCGAGGCTCGTGCACCTGCTAGAGCATATGCTATACGTGCCCGCGAGGATGCTTCTTCGCCTGATGTTATTACCGGTACTTTTACTCTCTTTGATACTAATGTAATTGCTTTGATTGACCCCGGTTCTACTCATTCTTACATATGTGAAACCTTAGCATCCAGTAAGACTTTACCTATTGAGTCTACTGAGTTTGTAATTCGGGTGTCAAATCCCTTGGGTCGTTACGTGCTTGTCGACAAAGTGTGTAAGAAATGTCCCCTAGCAATTCGAGGTTCCTGTTTTCCAGCGGACTTGATGCTTTTGTCGTTTGATGAATTTGATGTTATCCTTGGGTTGGATTGGTTGACCGTGCATGATGCGGTTGTGAATTGCAAAAGCAAGACTATTGATTTGAGGTGTGCAAATAACGAAGTAATCCGAGTTGAGTCTACGGACTTGGATGGGTTGCCAGCTGTAATATCCTCAATGTTGGCCCAGAAATATGTAAGAAAAGGGTGCGAAGCATACCTTGCGTATGTACTGGATGACCAAGAACTAGAAAGGAAACCTGAATCTGTGCCGGTGGTTTGTGAATACCCGGATGTTTTTCCTGAAGAATTGCCGGGTTTACCACCTGTTCGGGAGATAGAGTTTGGTATTGAGCTTGTACCTGGGACTACGCCGATTTCGATAGCTCCGTATCGTATGGCACCAACTGAGTTAAAAGAGTTGAAAGCTCAGCTGCAAGAATTGACGGATAGAGGTTTCGCTCGGCCAAGTTTCTCACCTTGGGGTGCACCAGTATTGTTTGTGAAAAAGAAGGACGGAACCATGAGGTTGTGCATTGACTATCGTCGACTGAATAAAGTGACGATAAAGAATAAATATCCATTACCGCGTATCGATGATTTGTTTGATCAACTAAAGGGGCCTCAGTGTTCTCAAAAATAGATTTGAGATCGGGTTATTATCAGTTGCGGATTCGTGATTCAGACGTACCCAAAACTGCTTTCAGAACGAGGTACGGTCACTACGAATTCTTAGTGATGCCGTTTGGGCTCACTAATGCCCCGGCAGTATTTATGGATTTGATGAATCGGATCTTCAGACCATATTTGGATCGGTTCGTAGTTGTGTTCATTGATGACATCTTGGTCTATTCAAGAGATGAGACCGAACATGCTGAGCACCTGAGACTAGTGTTGCAAATTTTACGGATAAGCAGTTATATGCTAAGTTCAGTAAGTGTGAGTTCTGGTTAAGAGAGGTTAGCTTCTTGGGTCATGTGGTATCCGCATCGGGTATTCGAGTTGACCCGAACAAAATTTCAGCCATACTTGACTGGAAACCTCCGAGAAATGTTACTGAAGTTCGGAGCTTTTTGGGGCTCGCCGGTTATTACCGACGATTTGTGAAGGGTTTCTCGATGATAGCCACACCAATGACGAAGCTACTTCAAAAGGATGTTAGGTTCGAGTGGACGGAGAAATGTCAGAAAAGTTTCGACCAACTGAAAACTCATTTGACTGAAGCTCCAATTTTGGTGCAACCCGAATCAGGTAAAGAGTTTGTCATTTATAGTGACGCATCCCTACTTGGGTTGGGTTGCGTATTGATGCAAGAAGGTCGAGTCGTGGCCTATGCGTCGAGACAATTGAAGCCACACGAGAGGAATTATCCGACCCATGATCTCGAACTAGCTGCCATCGTATTTGCTTTAAAAATATGGCGACATTATCTGTTTGGTGAGAAGTGCCATGTATTTTCGGACCACAAAAGTCTCAAATATTTGATGACTCAACGAGACTTGAATCTGCGACAAAGACGTTGGCTTGAGTTGTTGAAAGATTACGAGCTTGTCATTGATTACCACCCGGGAAAGGCTAACGTGGTTGCGGACGCCTTAAGCCGGAAGTCATTGTTTGCTTTGCGAGCGATGAACGTGCATTTGTCTGTTCTACCAGACAATGTGTTAGTAGCTGAATTAAAAGCTAAACCATTATTGACTCACCAAATTCGTGAAGCTCAGAAAGTCGATGATGAATTGGTTGCAAAACGGGCTAAGTGTTTTCCGAACGAGGGATCAGAGTTTCAAATTGATGACGATGATTGTTTGAGGTTTAGAAATCGGTTGTGTGTTCCAAGGAATTCGGAACTCATTTCGATGATTCTGAACGAAGCCCATTGTAGCCGAATGTCAATTCACCCGGGGAGTACGAAAATGTACAACGATTTGAAACGTCAATTTTGGTGGCATGGGATGAAACGGGACATCTCCGACTTTGTTTCGAGATGTTTAATATGCCAACAAGTGAAAGCGGAACATCAAGTGCCTTCAGGATTACTCCAGCCGATCATGATACCCGAGTGGAAATGGGATCGAGTCACAATGGACTTTGTGTCCGGACTGCCCTTGTCAGCAAGTAAGAAGGATGCGATATGGGTTGTTGTTGATAGACTGACTAAGTCGGCTCATTTCATCCCCGTACGTACGGATTTTTCATTGGATAAACTAGCTGAATTGTACGTTTATCAAATTGTGAGATTACACGGGGTACCTGTTTCTATCGTGTCGGATAGAGATCCGAGATTCACCTCATGATTTTGGAAGAAATTGCAAGAAGCTCTGGGTACCAAGCTGCATTTTAGCACTGCTTTTCACCCCCAAACCGATGGTCAATCCGAGCGGATAATTCAGATACTTGAGGATATGTTGAGATGTTGCATCCTCGAGTTCAGTAGTTCATGGGAACGGTACTTACCTTTGATTGAATTCGCTTACAACAATAGTTTTCAATCAAGTATTAAGATGGCACCCTACGAGGCTTTGTACGGTCGTAAATGCCGTACACCATTGTTTTGGACCGAGCTCGGTGAAAGTAAAATTTTCGGAGTTGATTTGATTAAAGATGCCGAGCAGAAAGTAAAGGTAATCCGTGAAAGTCTGAAGGTAGCCACAGATCGTCAAAAGTCGTATGCGGATTTGAAAAGAAAAGACATTGAATATCAGGTTGGAGATAAAGTGTTTCTTAAGGTTTCGCCTTGGAAAAAGGTACTCAGATTCGGCCGTAAGGGCAAATTGAGTCCAAGGTTCATTGGGCCGTATGAAATATCCGAAAGAATTGGTCCAGTGGCATATAGATTGATTTTACCCCCTGAACTTGAAAGGATTCACAATGTTTTTCATGTTTCGATGCTTCGACGTTATAGATCCGATCCGTCACATGTGATTAATCCCTCGGAAGTTGAAATTCAATCTGACTTGAGTTATGAAGAAGAACCGATTCGTATCCTAGCTCGTGAAGTGAAAGAGTTGCGAAACAGAAGGGTTCCGTTAGTTAAGGTGTTATGGCTCAAACACGGGATCGAGGAAGCTACTTGGGAAACTGAGAGCTCGATGAAAGAACGATACCCAAACCTATTCACCGGTAAGATTTTCGGGGACGAAAATTTCTTAAGTGGGGGAGAGTTGTGACAGCCCAAAACTGACCCTAGTCGGGAAGTGGTTTCGGGACTGCTAAACCGAGTCTTATAAATAATTAAAAGTTATATTCTGTGTTTATGATGTGAGTAAATGCATGTGTGAAAGTTTCATGCATTAATTTGATCATCTTTATGTGAATTTATTAATATGGACTTATATGAAACTTTGTTGGAAAGTGAGAGGTTAATTTTACAATGGTCTAATAGTACATGCATTGAAAGGAGTGGTTTTGCATGTCAATTTACCCATGATAAACATGGTGGCCGGCCAAGGAAGGAATATGCTCCACTAATTCAAAAATTAAAATAATTTTGTATTAACAAATGATTTAATAATTGAAATTAAAGGAAATAAAATATGAGAAGTGGGAGGAGAAACCAAAGTGTTTCATCTTTACTTCTCCATTGCCGAAACTAGAAGAAAGAAAGAAGAAAAACTCTTGTTGAATTTCGGCTAAGGTGTTTTGATACAAAAAGGTATGTTTTATGCCACTCTTGAAAATGTATGCATAATTTGGAGGATTGGTTTAGATTTTACTTGAATCTTGGATTGAAATTAGGTTATTTATGAGGGTTGAATTGCGGCCTAGGAACTTAAAATTTTTAGTAGAAGTTTGATGACATTAGATGGATAGATAGGTTGGATGTGTTAAATTGTTAATTGTTTTAGCTTGAAAGTTAAGGTTAATATGGTTTATGGGATTGCCGAATCTAATGTAGGGAGAAAGAAAAATATATGTATTCGGTTATGCTATTGATTCTTGGGGAGATAATGTTTAATGTATTTTTGTTTATGTTTTATAAAAGCACTAGTAATTGAATTTGAGAAATTTTAACTTGTTGATGGGAGGTGTTGAACGTGATATTCGGATGTGTTTCAAGGAATGACATTAGGGTAGCTAGAGTCTAAGAACTTTCGGTCAAGGACTATTGTGTGAGCAAATTCGGTATAAAGGTTTAAATGTTAATTGCATTGTATTTAATGTTTAAAGAATAGGTAGTAGCTAATTAAAGTTAAGAAGGCTAGAATTTCTTTTAAGGGAGGTGTGACCTTAATATGAACAAAATAGAATCAGCCTTAAGCTTGACTAAATGGTTCGGTTATTATTAGCTTAGAAGAAACCTATATGAAATTGTTGTATTAAGTCATAATATATAATTACATATGAAGGCTAAGTTTAAGTAGTAAGGCCGAATAGGTTATAAATTAATTATAGACGGTTCATATACATAGGAGTATGTATGTATTTGTGTGTGCGGCATTGTTGATAAATGGTGAATTGGTAATAATCTACTTGGGACAGCAGTAGTAAGGTGATTTTCGAAAATCGCCATAATTTGTAGGAGTTGAATTAGAAGCTGAGTGAGTTATGTCATTAAAGCTTCAAGGGTCTATTTTCTTACAAAAGAAACTATAGAAACAAAAGAGTTACCGATCTAGAGATATTTGAAGTATTGTGGGGCTGAGTCAAAATGACTGCTGGATTCCCTGTTCTGTTTTTAGAAAATCATTATAAATTGTACAAAAATGGTTATAAGATAAAATTTATATGCTTAGACTCCTTAATGAGTCTAGTTTCAAATGAGATTAAATACAACACATTTGGAATTCTGTAAAGTGAGAAATTGGATTCGTAGTGAAGAGAGGTCAGAATAGTCAAACAGTGAAATAGGGGAAACTTTAAGAAAAATCTGGTATTGATTGGCCAAGCCTAAAATTCTGAAAATTTTATGGGTGGAAGATATACGAGTCTATATTCAGGGGAAATTAACGGCAAGTGATTTGGAGTCTAGTAGCTCCAGTTATAAGTAATTTAGTAACTACTGCTCAGGAAAACAGCTCGTAGTGAATATGTGATTTTGTTGTAAACATTAATGAAAGTTTGCCGATGAATTATTTATTGATTAATATAAAGCTTACTATAATCTATGTGTGTGAAAGTCGGATCAATATATATATTATTCTGAAAGTAATACTTGAATAGTCGATTAATGACTATTTTAAATTTTGTTGAACTTAAGCTCAAGAGCAAGGGGGAACTAGATCCGATAAAGGGAAGGAAAAAGTAATTGAATAGCCGTTGAAGTCGTTCGACGACATTTGAAGTAAGTCTTCGAGTAATGACCCTACTTGAATTATATTGAAATGAATAGTCATACTATGACGGATAGTCGAATGTGCTTAGAGACTATCTTATAAAGCCAATTGAAATCATGCTCTTTGTGTGTGGCTACTGAGCCGAAATTTGAAAAGTTTAATAAATGTTTCGTGTTTGAGCCTTAGTAACGAAGAAATGGTATGGATGTGTTATGATTATTGATATATGTGTGCGTGAACATTGGATTATATCCGGGCTAAGACCCGAAGGCAATTATGCGAGTTGATATATCCGGGCTAAGACCCGAAGGCAATTATGCGAGTTGATATATCCGGGCTAAGACCCGAAGGCAATTATGCGAGTTGATATATCCGGGCTAAGACCCGAAGGCAATTATGCGAGTTGACATATCCGGGCTAAGACCCGAAGGCAATTATGCGAGTTGACATATCCGGGCTAAGACCCGAAGGCAATTATGCGAGTTGATATATCCGGGCTATGACCCGAAGGCAATTATGCGAGTTGATATGTCCGGGTTAAGACCCGAAGGCAAATGTGTTTGCGGCTGTATTCGGTTAAATACCGAAGAAACTTGGGTTTGAATGTGAGCGTTTTGTGCTGTAACTAATTTAATAAATATGCTCGACCAACCCGAACGATACGGTATGTTTGCATGTGCATTGGAAAAGTCGATTCGTTTTAAATAGTATTCGTGTGATCGGCTAACGAATTTTTCGGCTTTTAGAAAGGTTGATACCTTGTGTAAATATGTTGATGAAGTGTGAAGTAAGTATGATTATGAGAATGTGTGTTAATAAAGTGACTTAGTTAGCTATGTGAATGTAATACTGTAGTCAAAGCCGATTTCATTACTTGAGACTTACTAAGCTTAAAATGCTTACCCGGTTGCTTTGGCTCTCTGTTTTATAGATTTTGTTCGTCAGCTATCGGATTCGGGATCAGCGAAGTCGAAGTCATCTACACTATCAAAGCTCTTTTGGTACTCTTTTAGTTGAACTCTGGATATGGCATGTATAGGACTACCCCCTGTTGTTTAAGTTCTTATTGTGATGTATGTGTGTAAAGCCATGCGAAAATGGCTCGTAGAAGTGGAGTATGGCATTAGACCATTTGTGTTTATGTATGTATATATGGTTTCACGATGTGACTATGGTTTGAAATGGAAGTGTTGGGCTAATGATCAGCCATTGGAATGGCTAATTATGATCACATGTGGACCTATGTATGGCAAAACCCTAGTTGGTCCATGGTAACCACAAAATAGGTAAAGTTTACCTTGAAAACAGATGCTGACAGCAACAGTGGTGTAGATTTGAAAAATCACAAAAATTTGTAGGAGTGGAATTAAATAGTGAATAAATTATGTAATCGAACCTTGATGAACCTACTTTCATATGGAAGTAACGAAACAATCATATGAACAGTACAGTAAGAGATATTCGGGTTCTGGTGGAACGGGGCCAGAACAGTTTCTGGATTCTCTGTTCCGCCTTTGGAAATTCACTATAAATTGACCAGAGATAATTAGGGGTCATACCATATATGCATGGTTTCCTCTCTGATTCTAGTTTCCATAGAAACAAACGGCATCAGTATTGAAGCTCTGTGCAGAGAGATATCCAAGTCGTAATGGGAAGAGCTCAGTGTAGTCGACCCCTGTAACATGGGAGACTTTGACTAATAAACTGTACTAATTGGCCCGACCAAAAATTCTAGAAAAAAATACATAGGTGGGGACATGAGTCTAGTTTCAGGGAAAAATCACAAAACTGATTTTCGAGTTGTGAAACTCAAGATATGATTTTTGAAGCGACTAGTACTCAGACTGGGCAGTGTCTGGAAAAATTTTTAAAAGTCTGTTAACACCTCGTATTCGACTCCGGTGACGGTCTCGGGTTCGGGGTGTTATAAGATCTCAAGTCAATCTTTGAAAACCATGTCGCTCCTTTTAGCTGATCAAACAAATCATCAATTCTCAGCAACGGATACTTGGTTTTGATTGTCACATTGTTCAACTGTCGATAATCAAACATAGTCTCATAGAACCATCCTTCTTTTTCACAAATAACACGGGAGCACCCCAAGGTGAAAAACTCGGTCTCACAAAGCCTTTTTCAGTCAACTCTTGCAACTGCGACTTTAATTCTTTCAACTCTGTTGGTGCCATTCTATATGGAGCAATCGAGATCGGAGCTGTTCCGGTATTAAATCAATACCAAATTCTACTTCCCTGACTAGAGGCAAACCCGGCAATTCTTCTGGAAATACGTCCGCAAATTCACACACAACCGGCACTGATTCAACTTTCTTTTCAACTTCTTTTGTATTAATTACATACACCAAATAAGCTTCATAACCCTTTCTCAAATATCTCTGAGCCGACATCGAAGAAATCATACTAGATAATGCCTCTGATTTGTCTGGCTCAACCTAAAGAATTTCACCACTTTCACACTTTAATTCTATAACCTTTTCTTTGCAATTTATTATAGCATCATGCAATGTCAACCAATCCATACCCAAAATAACATCAAATTCATCAAACGGCAACAACATCAAGTCGGCCGGAAAGTAATGACCCCGAATCATTAAAGGGCATTTCTTGCTTACTTTATCAACTATCAGGCATTTGCCTAACGGGTTCGACACTCTAATCATAAATTCTGTGTTCTCAACAGGTATATTTATACTAGACACCAGTTTAATGCATATGTATGAATGAGTAGAACCAGGATCAATCAAAGCAATAACATTAATATCATAAAGAGAAAATGTACCGGTAATCACATCGGGTGAGGAAGATCTTCACGCACTTTAATAGCATAAGTTCTAGCCGGAGCTCTTCCCTCAGATCTAACTGCTGCATCTCTGGCTACATTCTTACTGCTTGTTTCACTTCCAGCTTTTCTCGGATACCTTCCCCTCGAGTGTGCACCACTAGCTTTTACACTCTGAAATTTTTCTTTCTCAGCTCTCTCTGGGCAGTCTTTAATAAAATGATCCGGAGAACCACATCGAAAACATTCATTTGCTCTGCACGGACCAAAATGATTTCTACCACACCGCTGGCACTCGGATGTAACAAATCTCGAGTTCCCTACACTGGCTGCAGAAGTATTGTGAGATTTAGGACCCACATTCTGCTTCTTAAAATTTCCATATGATTGCCCAGCTGAAACTTGGGAACGAGGATTCTATTTCTTGACTTTCCGGGTTGTGTGAAGGTGCCTTACTCATTCGCTTTTCTTCCAATTTCGTGTCTCAGGCTCTACTTCCTTCTCTTTTAGTTTTCAGCCTTACAAGCTCGATCAACTAGGATACCATTTCTTCAGTTCAAGATCCGACAAATACTTAATATCTCGTTGGCCCGTCTCAAATCGTCGGCACATCTTCTTCTGTAGAAATATTCCCTGGCTACTTACTCAATCGAACACCTCTTTCATATTCTGAGACTGCCATATTACCTTGATTTAGCTCAAGAAACTCTTTACATTTCTGATCAATAATCTTTCACTAATATATTTCTTCCGAAACTCTTCTTGAAAGAATTCCCAGGTTACCCTCTCTTTCGGTACCACCGAAATCAAACTCTTCCACCAATTATAGGCTGAATCTCTCAACAAAGATGTAGCACATTTCAAACATTTTTCAGGTGTACAAGATAATTCATCAAATACCCGGATAGAATTTTCAAGCCAGAACTCTACTTTCTCTGCATCATCATCATATTGCCTAAATTCTTCACCCCTTGTTTACGAATTCGATACTTCTGTAATTTTATATATCCATCTTGAGCTTGAGCATAGGTAGAATTGGGGAGTGGGAGGTCGTACATTTTCTCGAAAACTCAGTGTACTCACCATCGATTTGA